>NC_080547.1:27552098-27852098 GCF_028640845.1 Ahaetulla prasina | reverse complement strand
AAAGGAAGTGGGATGCAGCCCAGTTATTAGAATACAAATGGGAAAGGATAGGATGTGGGTATCCATGGGCCAACTTCTTCCCCAGGGTTACAAACAATGCTCAGATCTGCAAGCATTTTTTTCCTTGCCTGGCAGGCAAACACAGGCTGGCTGTTAGCATATGGGAGTCTTGCAACTCGAGAGACAATAATACCAGGAAAGCACCTGGCAGTGGAGCAAGCCAGTTATTACAAAAGGGCAAGGCCTGGATCCCATTCTCTGGGTTTTAAGACAAGAACTGCCTCTGCCTCCAGCTGGATGAGCTTTAACAAGATATTCAGGAGCTTATTAACTAAATTAATCAATGTTGGAGGGGAGGGGAAAAGGATAATGGGGACATATGAGGGGCTTATTAGAAGGTCACTAGAAATCCTGCTGCTCATTTTTGTGCAACAACACAAATGCCAGAATGCTGATATCTCCCCAACTGTGTGCCCGGACACATTTGTAAGGGACAAGTGGCACATCTAGGGTAGAATTTCAGGGCAGATGTCTTGTGTCCCACTCAGCAGAATGACTAAGAGGGATTTTGCTTGCTTGGAGAATCAGCTTATATTGCATTTTGCAGTTAATGAAGTAATAGCCATTAGCATCTCAAAGGGAGAAGATGCAAAACCATGAAATGCAAGCTATTAAACTTAGATGACTGAGTGGGAACATTTTGAGAGAGCTCATTTTCTCTCTGGCTCCAGCAAAGGGGTAATGAGTGGGCTTAGAAGACTTTGTTGGGAAAGTGAAAAGACCCATTTCTGTACCCAACCAATTATCTTTCTTGCCAACACAGGTAGTCCTCGAGTTACAACCACAATTGAGCCCCAAATTTATATAGCTAAGTGAAACATTTGTTCAGTGAGTTTGCTCCATTTTACAACTTTTCTTGCCTCAGTTATGAAGTGAATCATTGCCTTTGTTAAATTAGTGTTAGTTGTTAAGTGAATCTGGCTTCCCCCATCCCACATGAGCCTGGGACACTGCAACTTCAAAAATGTGAATCAGTTGTCAAATATCTGAATGTAAATCATGGGAAACAGTCATAAATGTGAAAAATGTTTATGTCACTTTTTTCAATCCCACTGTAACTTTGGTCACTAAGCAAAATATTGTAAGTCGAGGACTACCTATACTCTTGCCTAATTTCAGAAAATCAGAAAACTGAGCCCCAGATCAATTTCAGAAAATCTGAAGAACTGGTTAATTTTTGGATAGGAGCCTATCCAGAAGGAATCCTCCTAGGATTGTAAGTGATGCAGGGAAATTGAAAAAACAAATCCCAGAAAAAGCAAGTGACAAACCATCTTCATACTGTTAAGAAAATTACAGGGACATGTCCATGAAGTCCTTTGGTTCAAACTTTACCCAAAGAAGATTTTATTTTTTATTATTCAGGACATCCTCCTTTGAACCTAAAGATTCTGAAACGTAGGAGATTTTAATAAAATCTTTTTTATACGACTGTAGCCTTGTTGCTGGTATCCTTATGATTTATATTGACTGTTTCCTACTATGATTTGATTGCTTATTTATATCCTATGATATCATTAAGTGTTGTACCTTATGATTCTTGACGAATGTATCTTTTCTTTTATGTACACCAAGAGTGTATGCACCAAGACAAATTCCTTGTGTGTCCAATCACACTTGGCCAATAAAGCATAGCATAGCATAGCATAGCATAGCATAGCACAGCACAGCACAGCACAGCACAGCACAGCACAGCACAGCACAGCACAGCACAGCACAGCACAGCACAGCACAGCACAGCATTCTATTCTATTCTATTCTATTCTATTCTATTCTATTCTATTCTATTCTTATATAAATGGATACATGGCCTGGGTCCAGGTTCTTTGAAGGATCATCTGATCCAGGGGTGAAATGCTCCCGGATCGGACCGGCTCACGCGATCCGGTAGCGATGGCGGCTGCTGGTTCGGAGGACCGGGAACAAAAATCCCTGGCCCTGCCCCCCTGCCTCTGATGAGCTGCACCATCAGCAGAGGGTTTTTTTTTTTTACTTTTAAAAGAAGGTTTTGCTTCAGCATGCCTTTAAAAGTAAAAAAAAGCCTTTTAGGATCCCGCCCCTCAGCTGAGATCGGCAGAGCCTTTAAACTTAAAAAAAAAATTAAAGGCTACTCTGGGGATCTCACCTGAGTTCCTCATCAGCAGAACCTTAAAAAACATGTTTTCTGTAGAAAACATGTAGAAAAACTCCTTTTAAAAGAGTCTAAGACACTTACCTGATTACTGATCGACTTCATGGCTTTTTTCGCAGCCGGAAAGCCCCAAGTTTCATTTTCAGCACCAGACAGAACTAATCTAACTTAGCTAATCTATTTCATCACTGAGTGATTAATGCTGGCTTGCTTTCCTGGCTGAGGAACTCTGGGAATTGAACTCCACAAACCTTAATAATAAAATAAAATATTTGTGCAGCTTTCTGAGATTTGGTGTGTTTCTGTAGTGTTTCACTCTAACTACACAAACACACAAAATCTCAGAAAGCTGTATGTGGGGTTTGTGTGTGTGTGTGTGTGTCAGTTGTGTTATGTTGTGTGTGTGTAAAGTGTGAAAGTTGGTTTTTGAGCTTTTTGTGGCTATGTGAAGTGTGAAGTGCAGCTGCTTTTACATTGTGTGTGAGTCAGTTGTGTTGTGTTGTGTTGTGTGTGTGTAAAGTGTGAAAGTTGGTTTTTGGTACCTCTTACTGGTTTTTTATACTTTGTTTATTATTTTTATTATTTATTGTTATTGGCCACGCCCACCCAGTCATCTGACCACCAAGCCACACCCACCAATTAAGCCACGCCCACAGAACCAGTAGGGAAAATTTTTAGATTTCACCCCTGATCTGATCCCATTTATATCTACCCAACTCAACAGACCAGGGAGCTAGGGTACGTTAGGAGTCCCCTCTCTTAAAAAAGGTCCATCTGGTGGGACCAAGAAGAAGGGCCTTTTCTGTGATGGGCTTGTCCCTGTGGGACATCATCCCTGCAGAAATAAGATTGTCCCCCACTTTGTTACACTTTCAAAAAACCCTGAAGATGTGGTTGTGACAATGGGCCTGGGAATCCAAGGTGATATGGAGCCCATAAAGTGGTTGGTTTGATTGTTGTCACCAGAGAGGTGTATCCAGTATTGGATTTTACATCAGAGTTTTATTTCTGTAAACCAGCTGGAGTCACTGTGAATGAGTTAGGTGGCCATATAAATTTTCTTAATCAATAAATAGTACCAGGATTTTTTCAGGCCTTAGTGTGTCCCCCCTCCCCATTACTGTTTGCTTTAATGCAACTTTTACGTAATAAATAAGCCAATAATGTCTGTGCAGGCCACAAGGAAAGGAATGAGAGCTTTCAAGGTGCCACCAATTACTTTGCCAACATCTTGGAACACCTTGGAATCTCTGCAAGATTCATCCTACTTTAAGAGAGAACATATCTATATTTGAACTAAAGGAATGACAAGTAATTTCATCAAAGTGATGAGAAGAAATCAAAGCCAAAACATAGACTTCATCTTGGCAATTGCTGTCCCTCTTCTCTCTCATCTTCTTCTGGTGGGGCATTCATGAGAAAAATATACAGCCAAACTCTCATTGAAAGGACAGAGGCTTAATTATTTCTCCACGTGGACAAAGATCTTCATTAAGCAAGACCGCATTCATTATAATTCAACTTCTCCATTCATTCACTTGACATTCTCTAGTCTAGAAGGATGTTGAGTATGGGGGTCAAAGAACATCAGTTGTTGCATTATAAAGCTTCTGCTTGCATGCCTGCACACACACACACAACAAACTGTTGTCATTTGTTAGGGAGAACACTTAAAACACAATTATATCTTAACAGCTGGAAGTTCATTGTACTTCACATTCTCTCAATTGTGAGTACTGAAGAGAATTTGGACCAGGACACAACACTGAAAAAGTCCCCCCAATCACTTCCAACTAAATTTAAAACACTATAAGCTTTTAAAAAGTAAATAAATCTCCAGAACTCTGAGAAGAAGATAGGAAACTGCATCTCTTTCACAGGTAAAGGAAAATTCCAAGTAGCAATAGTAATAGTTTACTCAGCCAATACTTAGATTTGTATATCATTTCACAGTGCTTTTTAGCCCTATCTAAGGAGTTTACAGAGTCAGCATACTGCTCCCAACAATCTGGGTCCTCATTTGACCGACCTCAGAAGGATGGAAGGCTGAGTCAACCTTGCCGGTGCATATCAAACTGCTGGCAATTGGTAGAATTAACCTGAAATACTGCATTCTAACCACTGCAATACCACGGCTCAAGTAATTGAAAGTGAGATTTCATCATGACTTTAATTCATAATTACCCCACATGCAATCACAGCCACAGTGAATTTTGCACCTACAGCATTGTGTGGTAATGCCCTGCATCTTTCAGCATCAATTCACAATGTTTTCATTGGGTCCAACAATGCCTCATTTCCCCCATTACCACTAGCCATTGTATTGCTTGCTTAGTTCTGACTCAGCATCTTTGCAAATCCAGCCACAAGGGACTTTCTGTCCGCTGTTTATGGATTTGTTGGGCAAACCCAGCCATTTGCGGATTATTTGACCAATCTTATTTATGAAAGCATGGGGCAAGGAAATTCAGCTGGGACCTGCACAGCCCTCACTGTGGTATCAGTTGAACCAAAAAGGTGCCCCCTATTAGAAACAGAAGTGAAAGAAATCAATGTGGACAGCTGGAGGGATGCAGAGTTCTCAAGGGAACTTTACTCCCACTAACTCCAACTGTGAGGGATGCTCCCCTTCTTACCACTGTAGAGTTCAGAGTGCATTAAATCTCAGCTTTGTCGCTAATTTATCCCCAAAGCATTATACCCACTTCCATCGGTTTCATTAGCTATGTAGGAGGAAAAAAAGTGTGTCTGGGAGTCTAAATTAAATGGTCCAGAGAAAGGAGCTGTTTTCTGTCCATTTAATTACAGGGAGCCTTGCTCTGTTCCAGCCAGTGTACCAACTGATGCTACAACTAAATTGGCACTTTCTATATGTTCTTCTCCTGTTACAGAAAGTAGAGAAAATACTCTGCAACCTCAGACTGCATAGCATCTTTCCTCTCCACACCCTTCTGAATAACAGAATAACAGACTTGGAAAGGACCTTGGAGGTCTTCTAGTCTAACCCCTGCTCAGGCAGGAAGCTCTATACCATTTCAGGCAAACGGTTATCCAATTTCTTCTTAAAATCTTCCATTGTTGGAGCATTCACAACTTCTGGAGGCAAGTTCTGCACCATGGCTGCTGAAAGATGTCACCTTAATTCATGGCACTGATATCCCACATCAGCTGGACTCTTGAAATACACAAAAGCTATGAATTCTGTAATGGTTGCATTTCAAAATAACAAAGGAAATCTCAACCTTTCCTCCAGATGTGGTGTGCCCTATTCTCTGGAGCCCTTGTTGGGCCCTTAAAATGTTTCCCCTTTGTATCTTATGGGCTAGTCCAAGGTCTAGAGATCTTGAACATCATATACTGGGTTGCAGCATCACAATCTCTTGGGGGCCAAATGCCGTTGGTGGGGTAGGAAGAGTTTCTTTCTTGGGGAAAGGGACCAGAAACCACTACTTTGAATCAAGAGTTCCTTTTCCAGGAAATGGCTGTCATCTAACATTGTTCTAAAGCAGGGGTCTCCAACCTTGGCAACTTTAAGCCTGGTTAAGCAAAGCTGGCTGGGGAATTCTGGGAGTTGAAGTCCACCAGGCTTAAAGTTGCCATGGTTGGAGACCCCTGTTCTAAAGGGAGGAATTCTACAGAGGAATTCTACAGAGAAGCCTGCAGAAAAGCCTTGGAAGTTTCCTGGGCCACGGGTTCCTGGGGAGCCAATGGCCCATTCTCCCCCACCCATCATTACTGCAAATTCCCCACTTGAAGTATAAAAGGGGTAGGTGGGTAGGGAGAAAGAGCCTTTTAATTTTAGATTTGAGAAATTAGAGCCAGGTTGCCATGGAAACTAGATTTTCTTTGCACGCTCTCAAGTAATTTGACAACCACCTTTCTAGAATAGAGAGACAGACCTTGAGCTATGAAACACATTCAGGCCATGGAATCTGTCCATAGAGGAATCTTCTCACAATCCAATTCAGGTTCGCTATCACTATTCACATATTCTACTCTTCCTACTTTTTTACATGGGATATGGACAGGCTAATTGTGGCTGGATGTATGTTTGTGGCTTGTTTGATTTTGGCTGAGCATGCTGTGAGAACCTAGTCAATGTGGCTTATTGTCTAGCAGAGCTTATTAATTCATAAATTAAGAAATCAATTACATTATTTATAAGCTCTATCCTGACTCTGGACGTTTAATGCCTTGCTATCATGATGCGTTAAGAGATGCCTTAAATAGACATTGCAGGCTTGATAAAAACTAGTTTCCTTAATTGTACTTGGAAAACACTTAGCATATACTTCAAGTCTATTAATACCCTGGCACCTGTTAATATGAAATCAATTACTTCTTCCTATGAAACAATTATTTCAATGGAATCAAGATAACAATGGAAGGATTTACCCCCCTCAGAATTACTTTAGACTTTCATTATTTTTCCCTGCTAGCTTGGTCTATTAAGAGATGTGCATCTTCCCTTTTCAATTGCCTACTAAAGTGAACAATTATTGTGAAATTCAGAAGTGCTCAATGACAGAGGAACATTCACTAAGAAGGTTAATTCCAGCAATACTGTGTAAACCATTTACAGTTAAATATAGAATTAGCTTACAATGCCAGTTAACCTCCTGCTAAAGCTGCAACCTTCTGGCTACAGCACCACCTCCATTAATGGCCTATAAATATCATGTATAAGTTCTAAATGGACTCTGCAATTTTCATCCCTAATTAGAAGCAGTGACAGCATTTATTTGCTTATGTAATATGGAAGCAGGCCAAATGCACCCATCATGTATCTGGATGAAATATAAAATTAATTCTCCTTCAAGATATTCTCCAACAGGCAAAGCCTCTGAATCATTTTGTGGTGGTCAGGTTGAGCTGGGCATCTACTGGTATGAAAGAGAAGAGCTTGAGAGAGAGGGCACCACCAGATTAGATTAGATTAGGTTAGGTTGCACCAAAACAGAAAAATCTACCGCTGGTATATATTTTGGAAATATAACCCAACCACTCCATATCTGCCAATAGGAAATTAGCATCAAAATGATTAACTGTTCTTGATATGCCTCATTTTAGGGGAATCACATTGCTCATTGGCAAGGAAAACTAGCTGAATCTAAGGCTTCTGCATTGGGCTGTGGCCAGAGGAATGTTTAAGAGTCTGAACCTCACACGGAATTTTAATTTTAACTCTCAATAATTTTCAGAATCAGTTTGGCATAATGGTTAAGGCACCAGGCTAGAAACCTGGAGACTATGAATTCTAGTTCAGCCTTAAACTACAGGAGAAAAGTAGACAGAGCTGTGGGAGGTGGAGTTAAATCTGTCATCAGCTTAGAATTGTTGCATTCCCAAAACTGCTCCAAGTCCAACCCCTCCTGAATTCTCTTGACCCTTATCTGGCACCAATTTAGCATTGAACTTTAACTAGATTCATATATAGGGTTGAATAAATATTCTACGTTGCAATCTAACAGATAGTCCTGATTCTTTGAACCTGATGTTCAAAGCCAGATGGGTGATTTTGGACTACTTCCTCCCTCTCAGTCCTAAGGAAGAAGGCAAGGGCAAACCACTTCTGAAAAGTACTGCAAGAAAACTGCAGAGGTTGGTCCATGTAGTTGCCAGGAGTCAAGACTGACTTGAAAACACCACCACTCTTTTAAAATACAGTTATCAATACAATATTAAGGAAAAATAAAGGTAATTGTCACATGCACAAAAAAAGCCCTCTTTGCCATAGGGACAGAGATGGAGAGTAAGGCAGATCAAAAACATTATTCAAAGAATAACTCATTACTAATGGTCTGCCTGACAAGTACTGAAGACTTACAATGAGATCTAGCAAGCACTGAATCTTTAATTTCAAGGCTCATAAATCCTTAAAATAGATCTAGTTACCCAGAATATTTATATTCCACCTTTCTGTTTCTTGGAGGTCAACATAGTTTAGAAAGTAGATTAATCAATGCAATTGTTTTAAGCATTAAACCAAAAAGCAAAGGATGCATTAAAATTATATTTTAACAAAAGAAAAAAAGATAATAATAAACTTGAATCATGGCTGAAACCAACGTATTTTCACAGAAAATGGAATGCCATTCAGAATGTAGGCAACTGTTCTCATTTAATTTTGGGAGTGACAGATTGAAAAACATTTGTTGAATAGTGGATTGAATCTAGGAGGCAGGGCCCCTTAAAAGGAAATCTTTGGACTAACTCAGTATTTCTCAGACTTGGCCACTTTAAGAGAGGTGGACCAACTCCCAGAATTCCTTAGCCAACACATGCAGCCTGTACCAGCTGCACTACAGTTACATTCTACTGAAAGCAAGAAAATAAAATGGATCTGAAAGCCCAATCCTGGGGGGAGGCGGGGAGGGGGAGATACATAGAAGAACATAGAAAAAGAAATGTACAGACTGAAACTGCATCTGGTTAAAGGAGAGAGACTACCCAGAGGTTTTATGGATGCATCCATGTAATTTCCTTATTAGTACAGTAACAGCAACAACAATAGCATTTAGACTTATATACTACTTCACAGTGCTTTATAGCCCTCTCTTAAGTGGTTTACAGAGTCAGCATATTGCTCCCAACAATCTGGGTCCTCATTTTACCAACTTCAGAAGGATGGAAGGCTGAGCCAATCTTGAGCCGCTCAGAATCGAACTCCTGGAATGAGCAGTGAGTTAGCCTGCAATACTGCATTCTAACCACCACGGTTCTTTGCCAAATAAGGTGTTAGCGTTCCCGAAACCACCACCCCCAACTCCAAGTAAAAACTCTGAAACAAGGATCTTTCAAAGTTCTATTTACTAGGATAGGTAAACTGGCACATCTGAGAAAACCCGAATCGAGAGGTCCAGGTTTCCCCTCAGTAAATCAAAAAACCCCAAACCATCCCCTGACTCCGCAGTCGATCACATGCTCCAATTGCCAGCCATCCCATCTCGAGACAGCACTCTGACCACTCCTTCTCCAGATACAGGATCGGTCTGATCTTGACCAACAGGAAGAATGCTATTATGTCTAAAGACAATCCCTCTATTAAATCCCCCCTCCTACTTTCCCACACATGAGAAAGTGGCAGCACGGAAGCTTCCAGCCTAATATGGCTTCCAAAGCTAACATAAGGACTGGTTTGCTACTTTCTTTTCTAAAGTTGATTTTTCCTCAATTTTCCAGTTCAGCATAAAATCCTGGTACGAACTGGTCTTTCAGCCGAACCAGGATCCCTCTTAGTTTTGAGGAATTAGCCAACATTAACAAGATACTGTCACTTGGCTTAACTCCACAAATAAAATAAGGATAGGAAACATAGCCTCCTAGAGAAACCTCCAGGATTGAGGAAAGATTTTGTTGCTTTGCTGTACTTCAACTCTAGTTCAGTCTGCAAGATTAATGGAATAACAGAATAATACCAGAGTTGGAAGAGACCTTGGAGGTCTCTAGTCCAATACCATGTTCAAGCAGGAAACCCTGTATACGTGATGGTGAACCACGTGTGATGGCATGTGTGGTGCACACAGAGTCATCTCTCTGGGCATGCCAGCCGTTGCCTGTTGCTATTTTGGGTTCTGGTGCGCACATGCGCGCTGGCCAACTGGTTTTTGCGCGTGTGGGAGTGCTGGAAACCAGAAGAACAGGTGACCAGTGCGCATGCATGTGCTGGGGAGCTGCTCTTCCGGTTTCTTGTGCTCCCCCACGCGTGCACTCCTATTTCAGCACTTGGTGCCGAAAAGGTTCTCCAACACTGCCCTATATCATTCCAGACAAGTGACTATCCAGTCTTTCTTGAAAGCCTCCAATGAAGGAGCACCCGCAACTTCTAAAGGCAAGTTTAATTGTTCTCATTGCTAGGAAATTTCTCCTTAATTCTAGTTTGCTTCTCTCCTTTATTAGTTTGCATCCATTTCTTGTCTTGCCTTTTGGTACTTTGGAGAATAGGCCAACCCCCTCTTTGTGGCAGCCCCTCAAATATTGGAACACTGCTACTATGTCTCCTCTAGTGCTCCTTTTCACTAGACTAAACAAACCCAATTTTTGCAACCGTTTTTTGTATGTTTTAATCTTCAGGCCCTTAATTAGTTGCTCTCTCTTATTCTCTTCTCTTCCTTGCTACCCACCTAACTCCCCTCTAACCAGTAGCTTTTCAACAGCCCATTTCCAACCAAGAACACTAGCATTCATCAGCCTCCCACCATTCTCCAGTCCTGCCTGCCAGAATGGAGTGACTAAGATAGTGGGTGGAAGCGCGGTGAGTTACAAGCCAAATTTAGCAGCTTGTAGTGCCAAACTGGAGTGTATCTTGTCAGGACTGGGCTGCCTCACGCAGAGAGCTGAGTGGTTTCCACGGCGAGCAAGCTGCTAGGGTAAAAGGTACAGTACAGCACAGTTAGAATGTGCAAGACAGAGAGGGACAAAGTGTGCCATGTTGGCAAAGATAGTGTCATGAGGCAGCTTGCAACTAACCAACTTATATGTGTTTTGAGCCTTGGATTTGAGCTCTGGGAAAAAGTCGGCTCCATTTTGTAAGCTGGATGGGGAGACTGGTCATGTGCTGCAGTCGCGTTATCATGTCAGTTAATTTTTCCTCCTGAGAAGCAATCTTTCTACCCACCTCTCTCCACCCCGTGATCAATGCCATCTGTATGTTTCTATAAGAGTAACAACAGCAGGAGCCAGATAAAGATTTGGCTGCCTAAAAGCCCATCTGTGGATGAATGAGAAGTAGGTTGAAGGAACAGTTGCATGGCAGGTATCTTCTAAAAAGATACCTCCTTCATTCAGTACTCCCCAAACCATTCGCTCTGTTTTTATTTTTATTTATTTATTTATTTATTTACATTTATACCCCGCCCTTCTCCGAAGACTCAGGGCGGCTTACACTATGTTAAGCAATAGTCTTCATCCTATTTGTATATTATATATAAAGTCAACTTATTGCCCCCAACAATCTGGGTCCTCATTTTACCTACCTTATAAAGGATGGAAGGCTGAGTCAACCTTGGGCCTGGTGGGACTTGAACCTGCAATAATTGCAGGCAGCTGTTGTTAATAACAGGCTGTTTAGCAGCCTGCGCCACTCAAGGACCCTCTTTATTAATTTATTTATCAGATTATTTATTAATCTGATTTACTTTATTCCTCCAATGCATATGGCCGCCCATCTTCCAAACAGGGGGCTAATATTCTTACATTATAAAGAGCATAAAACTAAAATTTAAAAATTTAAAAAACACATAATAATAAAAGGGGAGCTACTCAATATTTTACCAGCCCCCAGGTACCTAGGACTGATGGCAGAACCAGGTCTTGAGGGACTTCTGGGCAAATAAAAGGGATGAAGCTAAACTTACTTCGGGGGAGAAAATTCAACAAAGCAGCCACCACAGAAAAACACATCTGCCTAGGACCCAACAAGTGTAGATTCCTAATCAACAGGACCCAGCAAGCTCCCTTCCCGGGATCTGGAGGGACAGAAAGATGTAATTGGGAAGAGGTGATCCCTATTTCCAAGGATCAGGCTGGATTTGCCATTGCAAGATGGCTGTACCCACAGAGAAGGTGTGAAAAAGTGCAAGGGACATACCACCAGGGGTGAAATGCTCCCAGTTTGGACCGGATCGCACAATCCGGTAGCGATGGGGGCAGGTAGTTTGGAGAACTGGTAGCAAAAATCCCTGCCCCCCCCCCACTGCCCACGCCTCGCTGTTCCTCTTCTGTCCCTGAAGCACTCGGTGGTGATATAGCTGCAAACGGCCTTAAATGACTGCCGCGGCACTTCAAAGGGCTGCACTACAGCTGATCAGCGCTGTAGACAGCTAGTAGACCAGTGCCTCTATTTTTAAAGAAGGTAGACCGGTGCCTGCCAAAAAAAGGGCACTTGGTAGACCAGTGGCTCTCAGTAAAAGGCAATTGGTAGACCGGGGCCTCTTAGTAAAAGGCAATTGGTAGACCGGGGCCTCTATTTTTAAAGAAGGTAGACCGGGGCCTCTATTCTTAAAGAAGGTAGACTGGTGCCTCCCAAGTTTTGTATACTTTATTATTTTTATTAATTATTATTATTGAGCATGCCCATTCAATCACCTGACCACCAAGCCACACTCATTAAGCCGCGCCCACAGAACCGGTAGGGAAAATTTTTAGATTTCACCCCTGCATACCACCCTCATATTTTTAAGAGATGGGAAAAAGGTAATTCAGTGAAAATGTCCCATTGAGCTGCTTTGTTAATATTTGAAACTTTTCAGTGGAATGCAATGCACAGGAGTGCCAAGGTAATTTCTTTATTAAGAAAATGTATATGGCTGCCCAACTCACTCATGGTGACTCCGAGTGGCTTTTGAGTGTTATAGATTGAGCTGTCAAAGTTCTGACTAACGAGCCCAAGCAAATCAGAACTCTAAGACTCAGATCTCTCTCAGAGAACTTCTTTATTGGGCACATCATATCGACACGATTAAATGTAAAACCAACTCTAAATGTTTCCTGCAGTTTCAGTATAATTAAAATGGAAATAACTCCTCCCCAAAAGTCCCAGCTCAGGTTGGTCAATTAGGTTAATTGGTGAGCTCTCTAGCCACTCTTCCCCATCTCTATCCATCACCTGTAGAGGTGACCTGGGTTCCCATGAAATGCATTGTAATCCCCCTCCCCATTCAGTGTGGCAATTGAGGAATAGAAAAATGGCTTCAGTTTGAAGTTGACATGAGCTGCATAAGGAAAATGGTTGTACCATTTTCAGCACAGTTAATGTCGAATTTTTAGAGATCCACAAAATATTTTCAAACTTGATAGAGGGACACTACATGAATTATACATGCATGTTCCCCAATTAAAATGACTGCATGCTATAGGGCCATGCTAAACATTCATAAACCATCTTTCACCAAGCTGGTTTTCATGAACAAAACAGCCCTCCTAGAGATATTAAAGCAGTCACATCCTCTGGAAGGTTCATACCGCTCCTTCAAAAGTTTACCTTCCCAAGTATGGCTTTCTACTTGGATTCCCAGCAAAGAGAATAGCAATAACACTTAGACACTTAGATATTACATTTTCTGGTAGGTTTACAGAGCCAGCATATTGCCCTCAACAATCTGAATTCTCATTTTATTGACCTTGGAAGGCTGTGTCAAGCTTGAGGTTGTCAGAATTGAGTGCCAGGCTGTGGGCAGAATTTGCCTGCAGTACTGCACTTTAACCACTGTCCCTTCCAAGAGAAGGGATCAGTCAGCCGTATAATGTGCAGGCAGTTGAGAAAAGGCTCTGAAGTATCAGTGCAAGCCATACTGAGCCAATCAGAGGGACTGAAATGTGGAAACCTAGTTATCTTTGGCAAACTGTACCCTAGAAAGCATGTGGAAGTGAGAAACTATTCATCCAGTATGAGTCTGTGAGAAATTCTGGACTGTCTGGTCTCCAGTTAGCAGTGTTGTTCTCAACTCTTACCACTGACGGTGTAAGCTCCATTTCTGCATTTGGCACTATCAACATGACTGGTAATCAGTATTTCTCAACCTCAGCAACTTTCAGATGGGTAGACTTCAACTCCCAGAATTCCCCAGCCAGTATGCTTGGAGTTGAAGTCCATCCTTCTTAATTTTATTGAGATTGAGAAAATCTCAAATCTGGCTTAGACAATTGCATCCTGCTCTGGATAACCTTCAACTCCATCACCACAATTCTTGGCAGCTTAGATTGAATTGTCTGCATTTTGTTGGCATTCAAGGAGGAGAGGAAAGCCAAAGAAAAATATGTCTAAGAATACAATTAACAAAAAACCCACACAATTTTGCTAAGATCTTGGGTAGAAGCCACAGCCAGGCTACACAATGAATGAGGTGTATTATGAGACACTTTGATATCTTCAGTGAAAAAGGTCCTATGCACAGCAGAAGCTCAAAGGGAGCCACTGCTAGACAATGCAGTCTTAGCTGTCCTTTTTCTCCAACAGGGCAATTGAAAGGCCAGCATGGATCTGAATAGAAAGCTTCAGGTTTCAAAGGCAAACCAAATATTACATTACAGACATGCTGAGTTCCAAAGTTTGCTACCACTGCTAACGTTCAGATAACTACAGATTCCAAACTACAAGTGTTCTCCAAATCTCTTTCTTATGGTGCTCAGCTGGTGAGAACACCAGTATTTCAGGAATATGATAATGTATACCTTAAAATAGGTTTAGCATAGGGTTTTTTTGGGGGGGGGAATCAAAACTTACCCCCACCACTACCTCCTTGCTTTAGCCATTTTGCTAATCCACTCTGATCATGCTGACCAAAAAAGGCTAAGCATATCCATTGGCCATCAAATTTTGCCTGTGCTCCAGGTGAAGATGCTTAGCAATCTGCCTATTGGAAAAGCCCATCAGCACAAAATACACCAAGCTCCTTTCCCAAATCCCAACATCTTGCTTGGGGTAGAGCAGGGGTGTCCAACCTTGGAAACATTAAGACCTGTGTACTTCTATTCCCAGAATTCCCCAGCCAGCACTGTCCACAAGTCTTAAAGTTGCCAAGGTTGGACAACCTTAGAGTAGAGACTTGTGTAATGAGGGTTCCTTTCAAAAGCAGGAGAGGCACTGGTAATGTAGAATGGTATTAATCTTGTAAAACATTTTGTATTAAAAATGTTTCATGTCTGGATGGAATTTACAACCATTGGCAAGTGTCCTAATGCTGTTCTGACCTCGCTGGAGACATTCAGACTCAGAACATGTCTGAGTTGGCTGGAACAGTATGGAAGGCTTCCTGTGAATTTGGCAGAACCCAAAATAGGGTCTTTCAACTGCACAATGTTTCAAAATCAAAATGTTCTGTATACTCCTGGTTTTCATCCTTAAAAATTAGTTCAAGGCAAGATGCAATGTGACCATTGCATTCTGTACTGTAGGGATAAGTAAATCAAGTCATGAAATGGAAAGCCATGCTACAAAGAGATGGAAGAGTCAGAATAATTTGGAGATACTTGCACCTCTTATTTAGAATGCAGAATAACAGACTCAGAAGGGACCTTAGAGATCTTCTACAGCAGTGCAACTCCCCTGCTCAAGCATTTCAGACAAGTGGCTCTTCTTAAAAGCCTCCAGTAATGAAGAACTTGCAATTTCTGGAGGCAAGCCATTCCACTGATTAATTGTTCTGTCAGGAATTTTTTTCGTTACAGTAATTGGCAAGCTCCATTACATTCGTAACTCAAGGATTACCTGTATTTCTAGATTGGTTCCTTCCTTGCTTAGTTTCCATCCATTGTTTCTTTATGTTTGTTATAATGTGACTTATACGGATAAGCATTATTTAAGCTTTATTTTGGTGGACCGATTGCTTTAGACAAATCGGTCATGATGCTAAAATTATGCCCCAAAGTTTTTTTTTCTCCTTATAATTGAAGTCACCATGAAAAAGCTTGTAAAATATAACCCGTTGAAAGTGTTTGTTTGCTGACCATTACAAGAAAAAGAAGCTACCCAGGAAACTTTTTTAATGCCTTCACATCTGGCATTTGATGATCAAATTACACACCAAAAAAAGCATCCTGCCTAAGAACAGTATGAAAAAAAATAACAAAAGTAAAACTTTCCAAGGAGTTGGTATCTTAGAAATGCTCATCTATGGGTCTTATGAACTCAGATTTTTATTTCTATAGATTTTATACAGGGGAGCAGATTGTAGCCATGTTCCACAGTGTTCCAATATCTAAGAGGCTACCACAAAGATGAATGGGTTAACCTATTCTTCAAAGGACCTGAAGGCAGAATAAGAAACAATGGATGGAAACTAACCAAGGAGAGAACCAACCTAGAACTAAGGAGAAATTTACTGATAGTTAAAACAATTAATCAGTGGAATGATTTGCCTCCAGAAGCTGTAAATGCTCCAACACTGGAGGTTTTTAAGAAGAGATTGGACAACATTGGTCTGAAATAGTATAGGGTTTCCTGTCTAAGCAGAGGATTGGACTAGAAGACCTCCAAGGTCCCTTCTGACTCTGTTATTCTGTAGTGCAATTGAAGGTCCACTAGACAAGACATCACTGCTTAGGAATGAGGGCTGGCAATTGGAAAACTCTGGCGCCAATCACTCTCTCAGCCCAACCCACCTCACAAGGTTGTTGTTCTGGGGAAAAAACAGGAGGCGGGAGGGTTATGTAAATCTTAAACACTGTTAGAGAGGAAAGGAAGAATATGGATCTGTTAAAAACCAATACTCTAAGGAGCCATCAACAAGAAAAACCCCACCCCACCAAAAACTGGCAGGGCAAGCTACTGTGTACCAGGAGCAAACCCCATAATTCTTTGCACTGATGATAATTGGTAGTGTGCAAGAAAATAGCAGAGAACAGCAAAAGCACCATAGATAAAAATCTATGAGCCACATAAAAAGTGTCTTTCAGCCACTCCTAAGATGCTGAGGAAAACCCTGATTTGGCCTAGGGGCACTTATAAAAGCATTTTATTACAAGAATCTCCACTTTTTCCACAATGAAAAGCAAGCAGGGGCCAGCAACCTGGGCCCTCACAATAACCATAAATTACATTAATTTTTTTTTACCAAAATAATCCAAATCTCACAGACATCTGAAAAAGTTGCCAAGCTCCAAGTTAACAGGCTCTTTGCTAAAATTTCCACCACCACCACATATCTGATCAATGCTCATGCAAAAGTAAATCTGGTTTGATTCCATGGGGCTTATTCAGAATCTCCCTCAATGAGAGAGCTCTCGTCTCTGTTCAATTACTAATCAATGCAATAAGGTTGGTATTTATGTAATAGTGTTAATGTCTTGAAGAATGGGAAGGAATATAAATTGAAATATCCTTTCAGAAAACCTTTCCAAATTGAGGGTCATGATTATTTTGCTGGGGAGGGAAGAGGGGGGACATTCTTTTTTTAAAAAGCAAGATCAAAACAAACTTGAAATTTAGTGTCATGTCATTAGCATTTCCATCTCATTAACCTAAATCAAAATGACTGCTTTCCAATGTTCTCTCTGACACATTCAATTTTACAATTTGGACTAGAGCCTGTTTGCACCAAGGAACCATGTTTGAAGAAAGAAACTGAAAAGTGTTTAGGATCCCTGAAACATGCTGTATGCAAGACCAGAAGCGATGCTTCAAGGTGCATCAGGCAAGCAGTCAGCAGCACTGATTCAGTTTCTGTCACCTAGGACACACAAAGCAGCAAAAAGACACAAGAAAAATCCAGTCAGCCATTCTTTAATAAGGTTCACATGGTCATCGCTGACAACATCCTGAGTCCTTCGGGAGATAGGGCGGTATACAAATATGAATAATAAATAAATAAATAAATAAATAAACATCAGCGGCTGAGTTCCAGGTGCATTATTCCTGGCCGCCCTGATATGTGAGCTTTTCATTTCCTCTAGCATATAAGAGAGGCAGTCTTGCACAGAACCAGCCAACTGGCTTCGTGTTAGCATGCACAGTTACCAGAAATAATGTCCAAGCACATGGAGAGAGGGGAAAATGCAAAAGCCTCCCTTGAAACCAGCATGTACACACTCTCTCTTCAAATTTGAAAGCCCAAACAGTCTGGTTGAGCTTTTAGACAACCAATAGATCAACACTGGCTGATCTCTTTTTATAGAACCATGCATATATATGATGCCTCAAGACAACTTATGGCAGCATCCTACAAAGGTACAATTTACCCAATTACATTATTTCTCCTTCCCACCCCCACCCCCAGGACTTTCCATTCTGCCAAAAGCTCTCCAAAAGGTCGAGCAGAGAATTTTCACCTCCCCTGCTACCAGAGCCTCTCAAGTGCAGATGATTACAACTGAACACACGCATACATGCGAAACAGGTGCTCAATCACTTACCTGTAATTTTGCCCCTAGCATCAACTCTGAATGGCGTCCAGCACTCACACTGCAACATGTGCAGACTTGTCTTGTGAACCCTTTGAAGTCAGGAGGACTCGTGTATGTAACGCTGAAGCAGGACCTTTGAACTTTGAACAAAGCAGGAGCTTTGAACGCCTCGGGTCGCAACTCACTTAATCACTAGATGGCTGACAATGCTGAGCGGGGCTTCTGTCACCCGTCCCGGGTACCCCCGTCCCAATCCCAGCAGCTGGAAGACCATCTCCGCCGCCCAAGAAATTAGCTGCAGTCACACAACCCTTCACCCTTTGCTGACTGAGTTAACCCGCTAGGCTTCACATAACGTACTGGTCCATAATTAACCAGAAGGGATTGCATTCGGAGCATAAAGTAAATCAGGTTTTAAAAAAATACCGAGCAGGCTTACCACCGACCAAACTTACTGTGTCGGGAAAGCAGCCGCACAACAATGCGCCCGACCAATCGTGCTGTGTGAGCGCCCAGCCTTTTGTTTTGTACACACTGATTTTCCGGGCTGTGGCCAAATCCCCACTGCTGCGCGCCCGCGAGTGAGAATTCCTGCAAGGAACGTCCGCCCCCCACAATAGCCCCAGAATTAGGCATCCGTAAGGACCGCGTTTGGTTGCCCGCTTCCCTGTCCTGCGCTACATTTGCACGGGGACCGCGGGGGCGCAGCAAGCGGCCGCTCCTCACACTGCGCCCCTTCCCCGCATTGCCACCGCGCGTCGCCGGGACGTTCCTCTCGCGCCGCCCTCACCTGGCTCCGGCTTTGCCCCGCGTCTTACCCGAAGATCCCCACCACCACAACGGCCGCAAATCCGGGCCAACGCCGCCCGCGGCCGCCCACCGCAGTCTCTTCACCCGCCGGGGTGCTTTAGCGCCGCCGCCCCGCGCCGCGCATCGTCGCCCGCACTTGGGGAACGGCTGGCGAGCGCGGGCCGAGCGGGGCGCGGGAGGGGAGAGAGGGCGGGGGGAGGCGGGGCGCGGTTGGGCATCCGAGGCGTTAATTGGCTGCTTAGCTCAGTTTGGGCACGCGGGGAAAGCGGGCCGGCGGCGGTAGGGGGGGAGGGGGCAGCCAAAACTGGCTTTGTTGCGCCGCTCGCTGGCAGCTGCCAGGCGGGTGGAAGAGGTCTGGGGAGAGACAGCTGTAATGATATGTGTCGGCGATGGACGGCACGCGCCGCTTCCCCACGTCGTCCCCCCCCTGCGGATCGCCTAAAGGGGTGGGAGGAGGGGGTGGGAGAAGAGCTGAACTAATTGCTCCGAAAGTCAGGAGGGGCTTTTTGTAAATTGCACACCGCCTCCGTTCCTGGAGTTCTCCGCACCCACTTGCCCCGTTCCTCCTTCTGTCTTGGGCAGCGTGAGAGGAGCGCGAGAGGATCTTCAGCAGATGGGAGGAAGGTGTCAGTTGTGCAAACAGCCCCAAATCCTAATACTTTCAGACTTCAGGGTGCAAATAGGCAGCTAGCGATATTCTGATCAAAGATTAATAGCGAGGCTTGTCGCGATGTTGGGGATGATAATCCAGCCTTATTGGTTTTTTGGGGGAAGGGGGACGAGAGAAATGGGCGAATTGGGGGAGAAGAGTCGTGCGCATCAGCTTGACTCTGGGCTGCAAAATAGAACCTCCGTGTTACGAAGACGTTGCACCTTGAAGTAGTGAGGTGGGGACAGGTCTGCCGCCTGCAAGCTCTGCTTGAGGTCCATATGATGTCCAGACAAAACACATCAAAACTACCATCTATTGACTCAGTCTGGGATCTTTTGCTAAAGCCACATGCAAGCAATATTTGAGCTCTAGCCAGAAATAATAATTTAACTTGTGATCTCTTATGTTGGTAATAGGAGTTGGATTCACATAACCTTTCTAACCTGTTTACTAAATCATTTTCTAGGTTATAGCATAATAACACATAGAACTGGAAACTAATGAAACTGTCTGGATTCATAAAACATAGTAAGCTGTAAAACTGCAACCCAAGTCAACTCAACCCAACTAAGAGTGACACTAGCTGCACATGCTTCATGAAGTTTTTTAACTGATCAAGCATTACATATTGTGTGAACCAGCTTTTAACATTTGGAAACGTTTCTACATTAAAAAATAATGTTTCTACATTTATTTTTAAAGAAAAGTTTGGAGTACAAGAAGTATCTTTGCTTTTGCTTATGTTGTGGTTGCTAGAAGACATACAAGATGAAAACAATCTTTCTAGCAGACTTTTCCCTCTTCCTTCCCATTTTCTATAGGAGTCTCTAATATTCTAATATGGAAATTTTGTACCCTGTGTTCCCAATGCCATTTGAAGTCTCTTAAGTACTTAAAAAGAAGAATCCTGCCTTAGGCCAAGACTTCTGATAGCAGTGGCTCTGATTGATAGATTTTTCTTCCATGGATTAGATTTGTCCAATCATCTTTCAAAACCTTCTATGCATTTTTTTAAAATGAATAGAAAGAGCCAAGTTTGGTACCATTATACTATGTAAAGACTACATTTCCAACAATTCCTACCCAGCATGGTAAACAAAATGTTTGCAACAAAACTCAATGAGAAAAGCTGCCAAAAGTAAACAGCCTGTGAAATGATGAAGTCACTCTTATCTGCCTTTGGTTGGTTGGTTGTTATTTTTCCCCAGTGAGTTTTGCTATCCACATGCCTTGGCTCTTCTTAAATGGTTTACTTTCGATAAAGACAAATTCCTTGTGTGTCCAATCACACTTGGCCAATAAAATTCTATTCTATTCTATTCTTTAAACAGTTTATGTTTTTTGTTCTGTTCTGTAAAAAGGTGGCCCAACCCCTTTCTCCCTGCACTCCTTTTTAGCTCTTGAGTGACCTTTTCCACAATGTAAGTATAAAAAATGAAAGGCATAAAATTAGAACACATTTTACAGCAAACATGCTTATCTGCTGAAGATTATCTCCAGTACAAATGCACAAGGTGGCAAGGTGTAAGGATATCCCACTGAATGCAAGTCCCAAGGAACAATTTCAGGCTAAGCAAAGAAAGACACTCATTTTTTCATCTTAACCAGATACCCAAGTTCTAGGTCAAGGGTGACCAACCTTGACAATTTTAAGACCTGTGGACTTCAACTCAACTTAAAGTCCCCATGTCTTAAAGTTGCCAAAGTTGGACATTGCTACTCTGCATCATGTTAATCATCTGTCTCCTCCCAATGACTTTTGAAAATTGCCCAGATTTATCCATATTCACTACCATTTTGGTTTGCTTTCACCCCAGGCAGATGATCAACAGAATGTCCCTTGCATCTTCTCTGCTTCTCACAAGGAAGACTTCAATTCTTCTACAGCAACATTAGCTGTCGGGCACAACACTTGGGGAGAAGGTAGAGAAGATCCAGAATACAAACTTCCTGCTTCATACAAGATCATGCCAACAAAACCATGCAAATAGTAAAGTCATACAAATGAGACTAGTTGAAGCTCAAATAACTAATATCGCTCAGATAGTGCAGCATATCCTGCAAGAAATATGATGCTTGATTCCACATGAGGAGGCATCCTACAAAGCTACTGTACAGGTAGTCCTCGATTTACAACCATTCATTTAGCAACAATTTAAAATCACAACAGCACTGAAAAATAAGAGACTTACGATCAGTTTTTGCGCTTACCACTGTTGCAGCATCCCCACAGTCGTGTGATCAAAATTCAGGCACTTGGTATCTATTTACGATGTTTGTAGCATCGGGATAATGTGATCACCAGTTGTGACCTTTCCGGCTGGCTTCAGACAAGCAAAGTCAATGAGGGGAGCTGGATTCGCTTAACAACTGCATGATTCACTTAACAGCAGTGATTTACTACTGTGGCAGAAATGGGGTGCGGCTTCCTTAACAACTGCCTTGCTTAGCAGTGGAAATTCTGGTCCCAGTTCTGGTGACAAGTTGAGGACTATTTGTATATCAAGCCGCAGCACTCTCCCCTCTAGGTTAACATTTTCTACTTTGGTTGCCAGCAGCTTTTCTTGATCTTGCTCTCATTTATCACACCCCATTAATTCATCTGCTCCTAATTATTCAGCTGGTTCCCTATACCTTATCCCGGAGCATTTCAAGTTGTTTTTCTACCTCTCAATCCTTCTGACGCCAGCAAAGAAGGTATCTAAGGCTCATCGGGCTGTTTTGACTACTTTCAAGCCATCAGCATCAGCACTGGCATCTGGATGAGTCTGTTGCGTGCAAGGGAACAGCCAGCCAATCAGCGATTGCCCTTTCTGGCCAATTGTTCGAGGCAGAAACTGCCAGCCAATGGGGGCTTCTTTGGAGGCTGGTAACTAAGTGTGTCCTCTTCCTCCACCTTGAGTTCAGTGCTAAAAGGGCCACCTTCCCTCCTGTTTACAAAAACAAAAGGGAATGCACTGCTATTATTTCCTGGTGATTGAATGCTTACTACAATAGCAAGCCACCATTGCCTTTTAAGCAAATGGCAGCATGCTGGCATTTATGTAATGGGGATCTCTTAATCTTTTACCAGTGCGGGGCTATGATGGAACAGAGCAGGTAGCAGAAGTCAGAAATCCCCCTCCCCCCAGCAAAGATATGAGGTGCCCCTTCATGCACAAAGGCCCTGTGCATGAAAATAACATCTCTAGCCTTGCACTGGCATTTCCCTGACCATGGATATAATAACCCTGGCAAAGGGATATTTTGACACTGCAATATTCAGTCCCACCTCACTTATCAAGTCATAAGATCAGTAGGGGATACATCTTGCAGAAATGGCAGATCGCACTTTAATTTAGAAGATCCTCTAAGAAGCCATTGCCAATGAATACAGCTGATATTACTGTGAACAAAATGGATTAACTACAGGAAGTCCTTGACTTACAACAGCTTATTTAGTGACTGTTCAAAGTTACAACGGCACTGAAAAAGTCACTTAACGACCATCATTCACACTTACGACTGTTGCAGCATCCCCAACATAATCAAAATTCAGATGCTTGGCAACTGACTGATATTTATGACGGTTGCAGTGTCTCAGGATCCTATGATCCCCTTTTGTGACCTCCTGACAAGCAAAGTCAATGGGGAAGCCAGATTCACTTAATAACCATGTTACTAACTTAACAAATGTAATGATTCACTTCACAACTGTGGCAAGTCGTAAAATGGGACAAACTCACTGACCAAATGTTTCACTTAGCAACCTAAATTTTGGGCTCAATTGTGGTCGTAACTTGAGGAGTACCTGTATTTGACTTGGCACACAGTTCTTTGTGATCTCTTAGCCTGGCTAATTTCCTGATTCATTGGTGGCTGAGGTGGAGTGTGTATAAAACCTCATATGATTTGGTGTCTTGAAAGTAGCCAACAGGGTATGGCTCTTTAGAGCTGTAAAACAGACTGGAACAAAACAGCAGCTTGCTCTATGGGAGGAGCAGAGGAGCTAGAGGGATTCAGGAGGGAAAACGAAAAAGAGAGGAGGCAGCAGGCAAGGGTTGTTTTTTCCTCTCCTTGAGGAAAAGGTAGCCATGTTGGATGTCTGAGAATGATATCTAAGTATGGTGTATGGTGGTGAGCCATCAGTGCTGTTCCAGGAGCTTCATACTTGAGAGGAGTTGTCCAGTGTTGCAGATGTCCAAGCTCTCTCTCGGCCAAATATAAGTCCTCAACTTATAACCAGTTGCATAGCGACTATTTGAAGTTATGAATTCTTCACAAAGAGACCGTCCCACTGAGTACAAGGAGCACCACCCCATGCTCACATGACTTCAATTCATGATGTTTTTGTCAGAAACCAGCAGTTGCTTCTGGTTTCCAGCAAAAACTGGCCCATAGCAAACAATGAATTCATTGGATACAACAATGGATGCAACAAAAGGTCGTAAAAAAGGCTCCAGCCACGTGATGATCTTACCTTCCTTACAGAGTGGTTTCTCCGAGCAGCTCTTTTAATCATCTCTGCAATACAGCAGTCCAATTTGTCTTCTCCTGCTGGGCTGAGCACTTTTTATCTTTCCATGTTTCTTTAGAAATGGTCAGATTCATATCTGCATTCCTCCACCCCTGCTTTGCCACCTCCTTGAAGTTCATTCCTTTCCCAAACCTGCAAGTCACAGGTTAGAACTTGCCCTGTCTCCAAGTCTCACCGCCTCGTCTGCCTTGCCTATTCTAGGTATGACTTTGCTCTATAAATTACCTGCAGAATTTCTCAGGGAGCGGCAAGTCTGCAGTTTTCAGGTAAGAAGATGGCCCAAGTGAAAGGATAGGACAAGTAGGTCCTTGAGATCAGTGAGCAGTTTCAGAGCTGGTTAAATGGTGGGCCACATAAAGAGACAGCCCCATCATTAGACAAATGAAATTGTCTCCAATGGCAACTACTGAAGATGGCATTCCAAAACAGATAGTCCTCAACTTACAATCTTTCATTTGGCAACTAAAGTTACAATAGCATTGAGAAGAAAGTAAAATAGCACTGAAAGTTGTTCCAAAGAGGAAGCCTACAGAAGAGGTGATAAAATGCTTGTACAATCAGGCCAGAAATGTATTAACAAGAGAGATCAGGGCAGCAAAAAGAAGCTATTCTGAAAAGCTAAAGAATCAGTTCTCAACAAATGAACCAGCAAACATGTGGAAAACTCTTAAAAATATCACTGGCTATGGCAAACCTCCTTCCCAGGCTGAAGGAAATTAGCAACTGGCAGATGAGCTGAATGTGTTTTACTGCAGGTTTGAAAGGAGACTACAGCCACCTTATCTCCCCCATCTCAGACACACCAACAGCCAAGCTTCCTACAACTGACTCCATCCCATTGGGTTCACAACCCCTAGTGATCACAGAAAAGGAAGTGCAGGACCTATTTCACAGACAAAAGCCAGGAAAAGCTCCAGGCCCAGACAAGATAACTCCTCCTTGCTTAAAAGTCTGTGCTGACCAATTGGCCCCCATCTTCACCTGTATCTTCAATAAATCACTAGAGATGTGCTATGTTCCTTCTTGCTTCAAACATTCTACTATCATCCCAGTGCCGAAGAAGCCCACCATCAAGGAACTGAATGACTACAGACCAGTTGCTTTAACATTTGTAGTCATGAAAACCTTTGAAAAGCTAGTGCTGTCCCACTTGAAAACCATCACAGATTCGCTGTTAGACCCCTTGCAATTTGCATACTGAGCAAGTAGATCAACAGATGATGCTGTTAATATGGCTCTGCACTACATCCTACAACTTCTTGAGTCTCCAAAGACCTATGCAAGGGTCCTCTTTGTAGACTTTAGTTCAGCATTCAATACCATCATTCCAGACACTCTTCTAACTAAGCTAAACCAGCTACAGGTACCGAAACAGACTTGTAAGTGGATCACAAGCTTCCTAACAAACAGGAAGCAGCAGGTGAAGCTAAGCAGAACCACATCAGATACCTATACAATTAGCACAGGGGCCCCCCAAGGCTGTGTGCTCTCCCCACTTCTCTCGGTATACCAATGACTGCATCTCTAACGATCCATCTGTTAAACTACTGAAGTTCACAGATGACATAACAGTGATCGGTCTTATTCGAGACAATGATGAATCCACATACAGACAGGAGGTTGAACAACTAGCATCATGCTGCACACCAAACAATCTGGAATTTAACATACTCAAAATCGTAGAAATGGTGGTACACTTTAGGAGAAATCCTTCCATACTTCCACCTCTTACAATACTAGACAACACAGTATCAACAGTAGAGACTTTCAAATTTCTAGGTTCTACCATATCGCAAGATCTAAAATGGACAGCTAATATCAAAAAGTCATCAAAAAAGCACAACAAAGAATGTTCTTTCTGCGCCAACTCAGAAAGCTCAAACTGCCCAAGGAACTGCTGATACAATTCTACAGAGGAAATATTGAGTCTGTCATCTGCACCTCTATAACTGTCTGGTTTGGTTCTGCAACGCAACAAGACAGACTTCAGAGGATAATTAGAACTGCAGAAAAAACAATTACTACCAACCTGCCTTCCATTGAGGACCTGTATACTGCACGAGTCAAAAAGAGGCTGTAAAATATTTACTCCTACCCTCAAAACGATGATACAGAGCACTGCACACCAGAACAACTAGACACAAGAACAGTTTCTTCCCAAACACCATCACTCTGCTAAACAAATAATTCCCTCAACACTGTGAAACTATTGACTAAATCTGCACTACTATTAATCTTCTCATCATTCCCATCACCCATCTCCTTCCACTTATGATTGTATGGCTATAACTTTGTTACTTGTATCCTTATGATTTATATTGATATTGTTTCCTGATTGCTTATATGTACCCTATGGCTATCATTAAGTGTTGTACCTTAGAATTCTTGATGAACATATCTTTTCTTTTATGTACCCTGAGAGCATATGCACCAAGACAAATTCCTTGTGTGTCCAATCACACTTGGCCAATAAAAATTCTATTCTATTCTATTCTATTCTGTTCTGTTCTGTTCTGCTCTGCTCTGCTCTGCTCTGCTCCGCTCCGCTCCGCTCCGCTCTGCTCTGTTCCGTTCCATTCCATTCCATTCTGCGACTTATGATTGAGGGCTGTTCTATCCGCACGGTAATTGGGAGGGGCAGATATGGCGGAAGTGGGGGCCCGTATTGTCTGCGAGCGATCACGCACTCCAGTCCCCCTTACTTTTCCCATTCCCCAAGTGGCTTGAATCCCCAGAGTCTGGGCCTTCGGCTGATGTTGTGCAATGCCAGGTCCGTGTTAAATAAAGCCCCCCTCATTTGTGATCTTATACAAGAGGGGGGTGCGGACCTGATGGGCATGTCAGAGACCTGGTTGGGCACGGAAGGGGGGTTCCCCTGGTAGAAATGTGCCCACCGGGTTTCTGTGCATTCCATTGGCCGAGGGCCCAGGGTAGGGGTGGGGGGGTGGCGGTTATTATTAATGAGAGTTTAGAGCCGAGGGAGGTCACTGTACCACAGATAGCCGGATGTGAGTCCCTCTTTGTGAAGTGGGGCCTGGGGATGCAGGTGGGTTTGCTGATCATGTACCTGGCTCCTTGCTGCATGACAGAAACCCTGCCCGAGTTGTTGGATGTGATCGCCGGGATGGCGGTTGAAACCCCCAGGCTTATAGTTATGGGGGATTTCAACCTGCCGTCGGTTGGTGAAGCATCCGCGTTGGCTCGGGAGTTCATGGCTTCCATGATGGCCTTAGACCTGACCCAGTTAGTGAATGGTCCCACCCACATCAGGGGAAACACTCTGGACTTGATTTTTGTCTCTGGACAGTGGTTGAATGATCTGGAGTTAGGGGACTTAGTTATTAAACCCCTGTCATGGTCAGACCATTCGCTCCTTCAACTCAACTTTCGAACCGCCAACCCTCACCGCAGGGAGACGGAACCGGTTTGCTGGTTGCGTCCCAGGTGCCTAATGGACCCTGAGAGGTTCCAAATGGAGCTTGGGCCATTACCTGAGGATTCAGCCCATGGCTCGGCTGGAGATCTAATCGCCGCCTGGGTTAGGGCGGCTGCTGGGGCTCTAGATTGCATCGTGCCTTTGCGGCTTCTGACCCGGTGCCGATCTCGACTAGCTCCTTGGTATTCTGAGGAGCTGAGAGAGATGAAGCACCGGAAAAGACACCTAGAGAGTAATTGGAGGGCCAGCCGTTCTAAATCTGACCGGACACTAGTAAGTTCTCATATTCAGACCTATCTAGTGGCAATGAGAGTGGCAAAACGGACGTATTTTTCCACTCTCATTGCATTGGCAGTGGAGGACCCCTTACATGGGCGTGCTGAGGAGTTTGGGCAATATCTGCACGATAAAATCGCTCAGATTTGGGAAGGTCTGGCGCAGATTGGGTAGGGTCGGGCAGGGTGGAGGAGGCAGGTCTTGGGGTTTCCATCTGGGAGGAGTTCGATACTGTGGCTCCTGAGGACATGGACAGGATACTGGGGAGGCTGAATGCGACCACATGTTTATTGGACCCGTGTCCCTCCTGGCTGGTACTGGCCACCCGGGAGGTTACACGAGGCTGGCTCCAGGGAATTGTCAATGCTTCTGTGGTGGAGGGTGTCTTCCCTACTGCCTTGAAAGAGGTGGTGGTGAGGCCCCTCCTTAAGAAGCCTTCCCTGGATCCAGCTGTTTTGGCAAATTATTGTCCTGTCTCCAACCTTCGTTTTGTTGAGAGTGTGGTGGCAAGACAGTTCCCCCAGTACTTGTATGAAACTGTCTATCTGGACCCGTTCCAGTCCGGCTTCCGGCCTGGTTACAGCACGGAAATGGCCTTGGTCGTGTTGGTAGATGATCTCTGGAGGGCTCGGGACAGAGGTTGTTCCTCTGTCCTAGTCCTATTAGATCTCTCAGTGGCTTTTGATACCATCGACCATGGTATCTTGCTGCGGCGGCTCGGGGGGCTTGGAGTGGGGGGCACTGTTTATCGGTGGTTCTCCTCCTACCTCTCTGACCGATCGCAGCCGGTGTTGGCAGGAGGGCAGAGATCGGCCCCGAGGCGCCTCTTGTGTGAGGTACCACAGGGGTTGGTTCTCTCGCCCCTTCTGTTCAACATCTATATGAAGCCGCTGGGTGAGATCATGCGTGGTTTTGGGGTGAGATGCCATCTATACGCTGACAAAACTCAGCTATATATTTCCACCCCTAACTACCCCAACGAGGCCGTCGAAGTTATGTCCCGGTGTCTGGAGGCCGTACGGGTCTGGATGGGGAGAAACAGTCTCCAACTCAACCCTTCCAAGACCGAGTGGCTGTGGATGCTGGCATCCCGGTACGGCCAGCTGATTCCATCGCTGACTGTTGGGGGTGAGTCGTTGGCCCCCACGGAGAGGGTCCACAATCTAGGCATCCTCCTGGATGCATGGCTGTTGTTAGAAGAGCATATGACAGCCGTCGCCAGGGGAGCTTTTTATCAGGTTTGCCTGATACACCAGTTGCGTCCCTTTCTAGACCGGGTTTCCCTCTGCACAGTCACTCATGCTCTCGTCACATCCCGCCTGGACTACTGCAATGCTCTCTACATGGGGCTCCCCTTGAAAGGCACCCGGAAACTCCAACTGGTCCAGAATGCGGCTGCACGGGTGATAGAGGGAGCACCTCGAGGCTCCCATGTGACACCTCTCCTGCGCAGTCTGCACTGGCTCCCGGTAGTTTTTCAGGTGCAATTCAAGGTGCTGGTTACTATCTTTAAAGCACTCCATAGCATAGGACCGGGTTATTTACGGGACCGCCTACTGCCGCCAGTAGCCTCCCACTGACCTGTGCGCTCCCACAGGGAGGGCCTTCTCTGTGGGGGCTCCGGCCCTCTGGAATGAGCTGCCTCCGGGGCTTCATCAACTCCCCGACCTCCGGACCTTTCGCTGTGAGCTGAAGATGCTTTTGTTTCATCGCGCAGGGCTAGCTTAAATGTAGTTTTAAATGGGGTTTTATTCTTATTTTAGTTTTTATGCCATATATTGAATAAGTTTTTTATATTGTTCTTAATCTGTATTATATGTAATTTTATTGGCTGTGAACTGCCCCGAGTCCTTCGGGAGCAGGGCGGTATACAAATTGAATAAATAAATAAATAAATAAATAAATAAATAAATAAATAAATAAATAAATAAATAAATAAATAAATAAATAAATAAATAAATAAATAAATAAATAAATAAATTGTTGCAGCATCCCCACAGTCATGCGATTGAAAGCCAGATTTGTTTAGTGATTGGGTGTTGGTCCTACCTGATACACCCCTTTTCTGCTGAGATGGAGTGATTCCATGCATGGATATCACTCTGTTTTCTGGCTCTATGGACTGGGTTCAAACTTGAAAAGATGCCCCCTTTGCAGATGCTCCCAGTTTCAACGATATCCGACGAGGTTCCAAGATACTGCACCTGTAATGACACCCCACGAACACCTCCCTGACCAGAACCCTGCTTTAGGGTGTGGCTGGAATCACTCCTCAGAAGAAAAGGGGTGTATCAGGTAGGACCAACACCCATTTTCCTGCTAGAGAAGTCGTGACTCCATGCATGGGACTTATCCAAGCTGACAGTCCTCATGGGTGGGAAGCCATCTGGTCCTGATCTGGAGTCTCTACCACTCACTGCAGACCTCTCCGATCAAAGGCAGCCTCTGCCAAGACATAAGCATCAATCCAATAATGTCGTATGAACAGAGACGGAGTCGACCAAGTCGCCACTCTGCAGTTCTCCTCCACTGAAGCTTGTGTGGCCCAGGCTGTAGTCATGGCCACACATCTTGTCGAATGAGCCGTAACTGCCCTAGGCCATGGCAATGACTGAGCCTCGTAGAACATGGCTATAGTGACCCTGAGCAACCTGCCAACAGCTGAAGTGGACACCTTCTGTCCAGGGGTGAAATCTAAAAATTTTCCCTACCGGTCTGTGGGCATGGCTTGGTGGTCAGGTGACTGAATGGGCATAGCCAATAATAATAAATAATAAAAATAATAAAGTATACAAAACTTGGGAGGCCCCAGTCTACCAATTGCCTTTTACTGACAGGCCCCGGTCTACCCTTTTTTGGCAGGCCCTGGTCTACCTTCTTTAAAAAAAGAGACACTGGTCTACTAGCTGCCTACAGCACTGATCAGTAGTGCGGCCTTTTGAAGTGCCGTGGCAGTCATTTAATGCCGTTTGCAGCTATATCACCACCGAGTGCTTCAGAGCCAGAGAAGAGGAACAGCGAGGTGTGGGCAGTGGGGGAGGCAGGGATTTTTGCTACCGGTTCTCCAAACTACTTGCCCCCATAGCTACCTGATCGCGCAATCCGGTCCGAACCGGGAGCATTTCACCCCTGCTTCTGTCCCATTGTTGATGGCAAAAAGGACACAAAGAGAGCTTCTCTGTGTCTAAATGACCTGGTTCTCTTAATGTAAATTTTCAGGGCCCTACATACCTCCAGAGTGTGCCAAACACGCTCTGGCATGCAATGGGTTAGGACAAAAATCTGGTAGAACCAACTCCTGCGCCCGCTGGAACCAGGAGTTGATCTTTGGCATGAAGGCCGGATCTAAGCAACTTGATCTGAATGAAAGACATAAGTTGTCTCTCACAGAGAGTGCAGTCAGCTCTGATATTCTTCGGGCCGATATGATAGCCACAAGAAACAATGTCTTATATGTTAGGAAGCTGAGGTGAACCATTCTAATTGGCTCAAAAGGTGCTTGTAAAACCTTCTGAAGGTCCCAAGTGGGATAGTGATGAATGACCGCAGGCCTCAAGTTTGTCACTCCCCTTAGAAACCTCCTGAACTCAGGATGTTGTGTCATGGATAACCTACCCCCACAGGCTAAAACAGATGTTATGGCTGCCACCTGCCTACAAAGCATTGCTGGTGCTAGACCTTTGTCAAAACCAGCTTGCAGAAACTCTAGTAGCTGTGGCACCTTGATCTTGGTAGCCTGAATATCCTTGCCAGTGCACCAAATCATGAATACTCTCCAAGTGGAGTCATAAATACACCTTCTGGACAGGCATCTGGCTGCCTGCAACGTCCTTATCACTGCCGAGGAGAAATTCCACCCTTTCAGCAGTCCCCGCTCAACTGCCACGTGGTCAAGTATAGCCATTGGGGTTCTGGATGGTAAACTGGTCCCTGGCTAAGGGAGACCCTGTTGGGTGGAATCCTCCAGAGCTTGGCGATCGACAGGCATACCAGATCCGCAAACCACGGTTGTCTTGGGCAATAAGGAGCGATTAGGATAACCTCTGCCCTTGTCTGCAGAATCTGACCGATGACCCTTGGAAGGAGTACCATCAAAGCATACAGCAGCCCCCTGGGCCAGGGAGAGTGAAGAGTGTTGATCCCCTCCACCCCCTGAGCTGGGAACCTGGAGAAAAATCGAGGAAGCTGATCGTTCGTTGGTGACGCAAAGAGGTCTATGATCAGCTGACCGAACTGGCCCACTATCTCCTCGAACAACGCTGGGTGCAGCCGCCACTCTGCTTGATCCAGAGGAGCCCTGCTTAATCAATCTGCTCTTACATTGTCTGTCCCTGCAATGTGTTCTGCCCTGATGGAAATCAGATTGCGCTTGGCCCAACGACAAAGGCAATTTGCCTCCTCCATGAGCAACCTGGACTGAGTGCCTCCCTGTCTGTTGATATGGGCCTTCATTTTTATGTTGTCTGTCATGAGAACATGGCCCTTCACCAAACAATGTTTGAAGTACTTGAGCACCAATTGGGCCACTCTCATCTCTAGCCAATTGATGTTCTGTGACTCTGACCTCAACCAAGTCCCCTGTGTCACCTGTCCCCTGTGGCAATGGGCACCCCAGCCTACCCCAGCCTACCATTGTCACCTTGATGCGTTGCTGCTCAAAGAAGTGGCATCCCTGTTCCATGTGCCTGGATGTCCACCAGCGAAGAGACGCCAGGACATCCTTGGGAACTCTGACCTTCACCTGCAATGTTGCCCTGCCTGACCTCTGGAATGGTAATAAGAACCATTGCAGAGGCCATGGAATCTCACCCAAGGGACCACCTCTATGCAAGAGATTATCTTGCCCAACAGGGATGACAGAATCGCTAGAGAAACTTTCCTGTGCGAATGAATCTGTGCAATCAGGCCCTTGATACTCTGAAGCCTGTCCGGGGAGAGGAACACCTGACCTGCTATAATCGCCCCCAGGTGTAAAAGGTGATTTGTGGGAATGAGATGGCTCTTCCTCATATTTATGGAGAAATCATGAGCCTGTAGGCAATGCATCGTGCTTTCCAAAACCTCCACTGCCTGCTTGTGAGAGGTTGCCTGCACCAAAATATCACCCAGGTAAGCCTGAAGATGGATAGGTTTTGCCCGGAGATGAGCTCCTAATGCTTCCAAGATCTTTGTAAAGACACTGGGAGCAGAGGCTAGGCTGAATGGAAGCAACCCGGTACTGGAAGTGCCTGCCATTGTAGCAAAAATCTCAACTACCGCCTGTGATCTCGATGTATTGGAACATGCAAATACGCCTCTGTGAGGTCTATGGAGGTCAAGAAGTCTCCCTGCTGGACATTCGCTAGGACTGACTGGAGGGAGTGCATCTTGAACCTCCGATACTTCAAATACCTGTTCAGACCTTTCAGGCTGAGAATCAGTCGCAGGCCCCCCGAGGCCTTCTGAATGACAAACAACACCGAGTAATACCCTTCTTTTTGTTCATTTTTGGGAACGGATTCTACTGCTGCAATATCCAGCAAGTGCTGAATTGCAGTGTCCATGATCTCTCTTTTGGCTGCGTCCTGAGACCTGGTACAACAGAAAAAGACCCTCAGGGGGAATGTAAGAAATTCTAGGGCGAGACTGGATGATATGGTCTCCCTTACCCATGCATTGGAGGTTGTCTTCTCCCACCGGTCAGCAAAAAGGCTTAGACAGCCACCAATGGGAGCCCTGTGCCTGTAATCAACGGGGTCTGCGAAAGGAACAGGGACCCCAGTTGAGAAAGTATGGTCTAGGATTGTACAGTAATTGAGACTAAATTGATTTTAAATCTAATAACTGCAGCAAGATTACTAATAGGACAATATTGGAAGAAAAAAGAAGTACCAACAATAGAAGAATGGATATTGAAAGTTGCCAATTTGGCTGAGATGGCGAAGATATCAGCCTTTTTGAAAGACAATACGCAAGAAAGATACTTAAAGGAATGGAAAAAATGGATTGACTATATTCAACGTAGATATCAGACTAAGAGTTATCAGACTGTTTTTGAATGATTATGATGTATTATTTTTGATTGCTTTTGGGGGAAGTTAGGAATTGATGATTGTAGGGGTATAATTAAGTTGGGACGAAAATTTTTTAGCATATGTTTGTTTTATTTTTAACTATACCTTGTGCTCGTTCCGGGAAGTCGGGGAGGGGGTTGTGAAGGAGGGGGGGGAAAGGGGGGGAAAAATTTTGTAAAACTTTTTGAATAAAAAAAAAAAAAAAGAGAAAGTATGGTCTAGGCCAGTGATGGCTAACCCTTTTCTCTTTGTGTGCCAAAAACACACCCATTGTTGTGACCCAGGTTCCTGGACTCGGACTCCTGGACTCGGATGATTCAGAAAGTGAGGGAAAAGACCTGGCCAGCCCTGCTTCTCTTGAGCCCTTTCCCTCCCTGGCACCCACTCAAAGGGAGGAGGAGGGGCCGGCAAAGCCTGATTCCCTGGAGCCTCCTTCTGATTTGGCAACGCCCCAAGAACAGTTTTGGAGTGATGCAAGATTACGCAGACGTGACCGACGTGCGCAGCAGCGGAAGAATTGGGACAAAGCCAAGTCATAATTGCCATGCAGTGACATCTGCAGAGACTATAAATAGGAGGCGGGACTTCCTGGTTTTTTGTCTTGGACAAAGTAACGAATTTGCGCGGGCAATCTGTATCAACGGAGGGAAGAATATATTTGTGAGTAATTCTGGCCTTATCTGTAATTTCCTTGTTATCTCCAGAAACTTGGCAGGCCCGTGGGTAGACGTAGCCAGGACATTTATATATATGTAAATAAATCAGAAAAGGAGGCCTCTGACTGACTCTTTGCTGGGAGTATTGGGGGAAGGGAAACAGAACATTTTGTCCAAGACCTGACTAAAACATCTTCCACCAAAGATGGACCAGCAGCAGGTACAGCAGCAGTTACAGCAGCTACAAGCGGCTAATCAACAGCTCCAGCAGCAAGTGGCTCACTTGGCAGGCCAACTTGCTGCCGGAATGTGCCTGCAGCCCCCGGCCTCCCACTCCTCCTCCTCGTCGCAAGTGCCCGATAACCGTGCCGGATAAGTTTTCTGGGCAGCCTGAGATGTTCCCGACCTTCTTGGGACAGTGCCAGCTCTACATGGCTATGCGGCCAGAGGATTTCCCAGGCGACCGGGCTAAGGTGGCCTTCGTGATTAACCTTCTTCCGGCTCGGCTGCTCGATGGGCCACACCCTCTTGCTCCAGGACAGCCCCTGCTGGCGGACCAACAGCGTTTTGGCAGCACCTCGCACCATGTATGAGGACCCAGTTCGAATGCTGACGCCAACCAGGCGCCTTAAGGAACTCTGTCAAGGAAACGCCCCTGCAGGAGTACATCGCGAATTTCGTCTTTTGTGCCAGGACTCTGACTGGAATGATGCAGCGCTGGTGGGCGCGTTCAGGAGGGACTCTCAGAGGAATTGCAAGATGAGCTGGCCCGGTGGGCGCTGCGGACCCTCGACAACTTGGTGCCCCTTTGTCTCCGACTCGATGCCCGTCTGCAACGGCGACCATCCCGTCGCACCCCCCGGGACCCGCCGTCGACATCTGCACCCCCACTTCCTGCACCACCAGCACCCCGGGTCGCCCCACGTTTTGTAACCGCTGCGGAAGAGCCCATGGAGTTGGGGGCGGCCAGACCTCGCCTGACAGCCCAGGAGCGGAACCGGAGGCGCCAAGGGGGATTGTGCCTGTACTGTGGAGAGCCCGGCCACTTCGCTGCTTCTTGCCCCAGAAAGCGAAGTGGGGCACGCACGCCAGTCCCCGAATCACAGCGTGACCAATCGGGAAACGGAGCAGGCCCGACCTCGGGGAAACCCTAGGTCGGGCACGTACTAAGCCCCCACTGGACGTTGCGGAAGTAGACTCTGGGCCCCCTCGGCATCTGATTCTGGACACACGGATATGGTTGGGGAACCAGTCGGACGGGCTCCAGGCGCATATGCTGGTGGACTCAGGGGCCACAACAAACTTTATGGACCAGGCCTTTGTGACCCAGTTTGCGGTCCCCGTGGTTCCGGTGGACCCTCCGATGCGGGTAGAGACAATTGATGGACGAGAACTGGTGTCCGGCCCCATTAAATTCGCCACCCAGCCTTTGCGCCTGGCTATTGGGGACCATGAGGAGGCGATCCAGTTTTATGTCACGGCGGACCTTCATTTTCCCTTGGTCCTTGGGATGGCCTGGCTTCGGACCCACGATCCTCAGGTGGCCTGGTCGCGGAACGCCATCTCTTTCCCGAGTCTGCAGTGCGTCGACCACATCCGCCACACCTGTGCCGGCCAGAACATCCCCACCGCTGCCATCACCTTGCCTCCTGAGCTGACGGACTTCGCCGACGTGTTCAGCAAGAAGGAGGCGGACCGACTACCCCCGCATCGGCCCTACGATTGCCCCGTGGACCTTCTGCCCAACGCACCACTGCCTGTGGGACGCCTGTATTCCATGTCGGAGCCCGAGTTGGCCGCCCTCAGGGACTTCCTGGACAAAAACCTGGCCCGAGGGTTCATCCGGCCTTCAAAGTCCCCTCTCTCGGCCCCGGTCCTCTTCGTGAAGAAGAAGACAGGGGACTTGCGCCTGTGCTGTGATTACCGCCGGCTAAATGCCATTACGGTACGAAATCGCTACCCCCTGCCGCTCATCCCGGAGCTACTGGAGAGGTTGCGGGAGGCCACGATCTTCACCAAGCTCGATCTCCGGGGGGCCTACAACCTGGTGCGGATGCGAGAAGGAGACGAATGGAAGACGGCATTCGGCACCCGATACGGACACTACGAATACACTGTCATGCCATTTGGGTTGACCAACGCTCCCGCCGTTTTCCAGCACTTCATGAACGACGTGTTCTGAGACATGTTGGATCGGTTCGTGGTTATCTACCTGAATGACATCCTGATTTACTCCCGGTCCAGGGAAAGCCACCTTCGACACGTCGGTCTGGTTCTGCAACACTTGCGGGAGCAACAACTCAATGCGAAGCTGGAGAAATGCGTCTTCTTCCGGACTTCCATAGAATTCCTCGGGCATATCATCTCGCCCGAGGGCATAGCCATGGACCCATGCAAAGTAGAAGCTTTGTGTAGCTGGGAAGCCCCTCGTCGGGTGAAGGATGTTCAGCGCCTGCTGGGCTTCACCAACTACTACCGGACCTTCATCCCGGGCTTCGCCACACTGACGGCTCCACTTACCCAGCTCCTCAGGAAGAAGGTTGCGTTCGGTGGGGTCCCCGCAGCAAGAAGCATTCACAGCCCTCAAGAAAGCCTCGCCACGGAACCCGTCCTGAGGCATCCCGACCGCTCCGGCCTTTGTGGTGGAAACGGACGCGTCCAATGTGGCTCTGGGAGCGGTGCTGCTACAGGCTCCGACGAATGGTGGCACACTTTTCCCTGCGCTTACTACTCCCGGAAACTCAACCTTCCGAGCGCAACTACACTATCTGGGAAAAGAGTTGCTGGCTATCAAGGCTGCATTCGAGGCTTGGCGACACCATCTGGAGGGCCCGACATCAGGTGGAGGTCCGAACGACCATCGGAATCTCGAGCACCTCACCACAGCTCGGAAGTTGAACCAGCGGCAGATCCGTGGTCGTTGTTTTTGCCGGTTCAACTTCCGCGTGACCTACATTCCCAGCGGTCACAACCGGAGGCGGATGCCCTGTCCCAAGCCAGAGTACCTCTGCGCCAAGGACCCCTTCCTCCACGGACAGTGCTGCCGGCAGAAGCCTTGGCCGCAGCATGGGAGCCAGTGGACTTGCGGCCCAGGTGCGAGAGGCGAGCGCCAGGACGCCTGGTCGCAGCAAAGGAGAGCGGAGGTGGGCCCCACGTCTCCTTGGACCTTGGAGGAGGACTTACTCAAGTTTGGGCGATTATATGTGCCCACAGGACCACTCCGAGCCCTCGTCATGACCCAGTGCCACGACAACCCTGCAGCAGGACATTTTGGGTTCTTCAAGACCCTCCACCTGGTGACACGGACCTTTTGGTGGCCCGAGTGCGGCATGATATACATGCCTACGTGACATCCTGTGCCGTGCCGGCAAGCCAAGACCGCCACGGGGCCCTCCCGGCTCCTCCAGCCCTTGCCGACACCCGACAGACCCTGGGGCGATCTCTATGGACTTCCTGACAGACCTGCCGCCGTCCTCTGGGTTCACCACGGTGCTGGTGGTGGTGGACATGCTCACCAAGATGGCACACTTCATCCCATGCCGCGGACTGCCCACAGCCGCAAAACGCCCGCCTCTTTCTGCAGCACATCTTCCGCCTCCATGGTCTACCGGACAGGGTGGTTTCGGACCGCTGGAGTTCAGTTCACAGCCCGCTTCTGGAAGAGCCTGATGGCGCGTTGGAGGTGCAGGTGTCTGTCGTCATCGCACCATCCGGAGACCGACGGGGTACAGAGAAGGTCATCGGTATACTGGAACAGTATCTCCGTTGCTTCATCAACCAGCAACAGGACAACTGGGCCGACTACCTGTCCCTGGCGGAGTTTGCTTTTAACAACTCTCAGCACACCTCTACTCAGATGACCCGTTCTTTGCCAATGTGGGGTACCATCCGCGCTCTTCCTCTGGCACCACCGGACTCTCCTGTTCCCGAACGCAGACCTTCCTGACGGAATTGCATGCGGTCCAACAGTTGGTACGTCAGCAGCTGAATCGGGCAAGGAGGACTACAAACGGTCCGCCGACCGCTCCCGACGGGCAACGCCCCGCTGGCAGTTGGAGACCGGTGTGGCTCTCCACCAAACACCTCCCGTCCGACCGCCCGGTAAAGTTGGACCACCGATTCATCGGCCCATTCCCTGTCGAGGCAGTCATCAACCCGGTAGCCTACCGACTGACCCTGCCACGATCCATGCGGATCCACCCGTTTTCACGGTCCCTTCTGGTTCCTGAGGCCACACTGAGTCCCTTGATGCCCAACAGCACCCGTCACTGTCGCCGAGGGCGGATCGGAGAATCTGAAGTCCACAGCGTATGAGACTCCCGCTGGCTGAAGGGTCGTTTCCAATATTTGATCGCGTGGAAGGGATACGGGACTGATTTCTCCTGGGTAGATGCCTCCGACGTTCATGCCCCTGACCTGGTGCAGGCCTTCCATGAGCAGAACCCAGCCCGACCGCATCCCGATCGTCAGCCCCGGGGGAAGGGCCCTGCAGTGAGGGATAGTGTTGTGACCCAGGTTCCTGGACCCGGACTCCTGGACTCGGATGATTCAGAAAGTGAGGGAGAAGACCTGGCCAGCCCTGCTTCTCTTGAGCCCTTTCCCTCCCTGGCACCCACTCAAAGGGAGGAGGAGGGGCCGGCAAAGCCTGATTCCCTGGAGCCTCCTTCTGATTTGGCAACGCCCCAAGAACAGTTTTGGAGTGATGCAAGATTACGCAGATGTGACCGGCGTGCACAGCAGCGGAAGAGTTGGGACAAAGCCAAGTCATAATTGTCATGCAGTGACATCTGCAGAGACTATAAATAGGAGGCGGGACTTCCTGGTTTTTTGTCTTGGACAAAGTAATGAATTTCTTGGGCAATCTGTATCAACGGAGGGAAGAATATATTCGTGAGTAATTCTGGCCTTATCTGTAATTTCCTTGTTATCTCCAGAAACTTGGCAGGCCTGTGGGTAGACGTAGCCAGGACATTTATATATATGTAAATAAATCAGAAAAGGAGGCCTCTGACTGACTCTTTGCTGGGATTATTGGGGGAAGGGAAACAGAACACCCATAATGCAATGCAGAGGGACCCAAGCATGCATGCACGACCCCCCACAATGCCGTGTGCATGTGCACGTGACTCTCCCCCACTCCCCCACCTCCCCCCTCCATGCATGCATGCGCAGTGGAACTGAGCTGGGCGACAGCTTGCGTGCTCTCACAGAGGGCTCTGCATGCCGGCTGTGGCACGCGGATAGGTTCACCATCACAGGTCTAGGCACACAGCAGGAAGGGGGAAAATGCCTCCTTGAAAACTTTAACTGATCTCATAATAGGCATTTAGAATCTAAAATTGACTTCATTTTTCCATATTGTACATTGCAGACAATGTACTGTAAGTTAAAACAGCACCACTGTGTGCCCAGTTCCTGAATAACACCGATACAGAATGATATACAGAAAATAACATCATGTTGAAAAATGATTTATTAGTAAAAGTGTAAATATATGTCCCATTTTAAGTTGATAATATAGAAAACAGTTTATTATTCTTTCTGATTTTCAGCTTACCCATTTCCATATCTAAGAAAGGAATATAACATTCTACATATGCAATTTAACTTTGCTAATGGTGCTAAATATTAAACAATATTTAAGCTTCCACCACCACACCACATTCTTTTGCAATAGGTACACAATTACTCTGTCAGCACATTTCCCTATTAAATCCAACAAAGGTGAGGTTAACATTTAAATTTTCAAGGTAGATGTCATCTGATGGACAGCATTGTGATCAGTGCATGGTTTCTGTGGGTAACAAGGTGCATGTCTTCAGCTTTTATCAGGATACCTTGCCCTGAAGTTCATTTCTCTAGTTAAATTTTTGCTTCAGTGGCTAAAATGGCAGAGAGGATTCCATATTTTTCAAAAACCTCTCAAAAGAGATATATTTTAATAGTGGCAGCAGTGTGCAAATCTAAGATGGGAGCTCATTTTCAGTGGAACTGCATGAATCATACTTTGCAGAGATCTATGATACATCTTGTGCTTCACTAACCTTTCAAGTAGAGTTTGTTTTCATTTCTGATGGAAGTGGATAGTAATTGAACATTTGCTTCATTTTTCTCCAGACAATTCCTCCTCCTCTGTCTTGACTGGAGATACAAGTTTCTTAGACACAGAGGCAGCTTTTTCTGGTTTTACTTGGAGAAGACCAAAGCTGCATAGTGTTTCCTCTGCAGGCAAAATCTGGCTGGTTGTTGGTTTCAGAGCCACTGGGTCATCATATCTGTAGACAGTAGAAAAGCTAAGGCTATCATCTTCCAGAATTCTCTCTGCAACAAGGGAAGTGAGTTGTGGGTTCCTGGTGGACTTTGTTGTCCCAGCAGCAGGCTGTGGAAAGTCTACTGGAACTTCTGTCTTTTGAGAAATGTTGTATTCAATGGAATCTTTAGGCTTGTTAGTGATGCAGTCATGACTCCCGTTTTCCTTGCATTCCTTTCCACTTAACAAAGATGCATCATTTGATGATCCGCTGAAGTTTTCTCCTCCAAATTTCTTCAACATTGAATCCTTAATATGAGGATCTTGGATGACTGAAGGGTGATCAGGAAATTCATGAGCATTATCTTTGCTTCTTAAATTCAGTGGGATGGTCATTGAAAGAGTACTGGCTGTGCTCAGAGTATCTTCTTGTACTCTAGTAAATATACATACATGTATTAAAAAAACAAGCTATATAGAACATTTAAGCTGATGTTATTGCTGTATGTGCATATGTAAGTATGGATAGAAGTACAAATGCATGTGCTTGTATCATATGGCAGAATAAAAATCTTACATGCCATCTCTCCTCTCACTGAAGCTAATAGGCCTGTTTTAAAACATGAGAAGCCATCCAGTTAGTAATTACCGTTTATGGACATGGTCATCATCATCTTTATTAATGGATGCATGTTCATCACCAGAAGCTTCACTTCTGTGATTCTTGTCTGCGGTGGAAGCTTCAGGAAACTGAAGCGTACTCTGATGGTAATCTGAGAACAAAAATTATACAAAAATATAATGTTGATGTTCTTACAGTCTATTTCCTCCTTATACATCTAAAACTATCCATCACTCCTACCTGCTTCAGGACTGCTCATAACTGGGGATAAATCTTGCTTGTGTTCAGCAAATTGTCCTTCTACCTTTGACAAGGAAACCTGCAAAGGCAGGAAGCACTGTGAAACAGCAATCAATTTTCAACACAAGAGTAACTTTGAGAAGACTGCCCCCCAAAAAGGATCTGGTAACAGTTTTCATGTTCTTTTCAAAGGAAAGTCACACAGAAGCAGCCACAACTTGAACTGCGGTCTGAGTCCAAGATATGAGATAATGTTCTTATGTAACTGGAAAGATTGCAGTTGATTAAAAATCTTCTGAAGAATCAGAACAGTTTGAAAATGAACTAATTACAGAGTCTATAACTTCCCTCCAACACATCTATTCAAGCAGAAGCTAAAAAGTCATTTATTTTAATATTTCTGTAAGTCTTAGCCTTTCATGAGGACAAACTGCTTATCATGCTAAGATGATCCTTGAAGTGGAGCTATGGTGGTGCAATGGTTAGAATGCATTACTGCAAGCTAATTCTGCTGATTGCTAGCAGTTCTAGTCTAACTGGCTCAAGGTTGACTCAGCCTTCCATCCTTCTGAGGTTGGTAAAATGAAGACCCCTCCAAATTGTTGGAGGCAATACGCTGACTCTGTAAACCATTTAGAGAGGGCTGTAGAGCACTGTGAATATATAACTCTAAGTGCTATTGATAATGGTGATAGCATATTGGGGATAAAGGTTATTAAGAGTGCAAAACCCCTCAGCCTCACTAGGTAGACTAGACTAGGAAATCAGCTTCACAGGACAAACTACCCTTTATTGAGGTTGGCTACAGTAATAGAATCCTGCAAGTCACTTTTGGTGACATTTTAAGCCTCTGCGCATGTGCAGAAGGCTTTGAACATGCACAAATGATGGTGCACGCACATTTGCGAACTGGTAAAGAAGATAAGTGAATTTCACCCCTGAGCCTAAGTAATGGTTCTTCCACATTTCCACCAAAGACAACTTCTTTTCTTTGTATACTACTTTATAAACCAATCCAGAGAACCAGATATTTTACTCCTGCAATTTTTCATTTGGTAGTGTTCACAAGGAGATGGTCACAGAGAGGCAAAATTAAGGTAGATCAACTGAATCCAAGAAGACATCCAGAATTCCCATTTGTCAATAGGTTTATTCCAAGTGTGACTATCCTGATCTTTTCTTTTCTTTATTACTTGGAGAAGCAAACAAACCCTTACCTTTCTAGACTTGGTTGCTGGTTTTGACAAAACTTGCTGATGAATCTTTACTAGTCTTTTCTTCAATTTCTGCTTTGGCAAGACAGTGTCACCTAAAAGGATTTAGGCTATTGTCATAAAAATGCTTTGTTCTTTTCCACTGCAAGACCTAAAGCACCTATTTTGCCCTTTAGGACCCTTGAAAACCCAGTAGATCTAAACTTTTCACCCAAACCATAGGAAGAAGGAGCTTTCAGCATTACTAATAAGATGCTAGAAGGCATATAATGCCCAAAGATTGCCCACTTTTGATCCAGATGTGTCATCTACAGTTTGTAGATTTGATGGATGAGAACTTAAGCTGCTACATGCTCTTTCATTACTACATAGGTTCATTTTCTAACATGGAAGCCAGAATAAGTGGACCAAATGTTTGATATAAGTAGAAATGAGCAGGACAAGATTACCAGCTTCCCCATCAATTCAAATAAAAGCTAAATATTAAGTACAGTAGCAAAAACAGGGCCTCTGTGGCTCAGACTGCTAAGACTGTCTGTTATTAACAGCAGCTGCTTGCAATTACTGCAGGTTCAAGCCCCACTACGCCTAAGGTTGACTCAGCCTTCCATCCTTTATAAGGTAGGTAAAATGAGGACCCAGATTGTTGGGGGCAATAAGTTGACTTTGTATATAATATACAAATGGATGAAGACTATTGCTTGACATAGTGTAAGCCACCCTGAGTCTTTGGAGAAGGGCGGGATATAAATGCAAATAAAAACAACAACAACACTACCTTGTTTTTGTAAGTTTGATGCTGTGATCTTTTCTGCAGACTTCTTGTTGATTTTAAAGAAGAATCTGGGGTTAAAAAAAACAGTTGAACTAAGCATTAAAAAATCTTAGTGAGATGTTCAGCACACAAAGGTATTAACTCTGTTCACACGGGAAACTACAGTAGGACACCAGCAGAGAAGAGAAGATTGTGTTCCTTTTATGAAAGAGAGATTTTAAATTAAAGAGCCATTTAAAGGGCTGGAATTCACTCAGTTTACTTCTGTAGAAAAATTCAAAGTTCCAACAGGCTGATGCTTTGAGATGGGAAGGGCCTCTCAGATGTCCTAACCAGCATGTCCATGCTCATTCAGATTTCTGAAAGCTATTGCCTAACATATTCAAAATATAATACTGCATTTGACAAGAACAGCTATAGCAAGATTGTCCATTGGTTCTGGGAGCTGAATAGAAAATGTCAGGCGTGCCTCCATTCAAAACTCAAGAAAGAAAAACCCCAACTCCATGTTTGTAGAGAAAGGTACTTTTACTGAGCATGAACTGATAGCAACGAAAAGAAAGCAAGATCTGAGGCAATAGGTGTAAAAATTACATATTGAAAGTATTCCCAAATCCCTCCCCCCAAGGACCTTAGCTGAATGTCCAATCCTCAGCTCTCCAAGGTGTCATGTGAGGTGCATCTTCAGATGGTCCCATCTATCTGGTATGCCAGAGCGGTTGACCTTGACTGGCTATCAACAAATCCATTCAGCTGCACCGAAGGCGATGAGATATTCCTCCCTTTTCCTCCCTTTTGGTCACATGACGAGACATCTCACTTCCCTCTCCCAAATACCTATACAATTCCCCCCCCACATTACTATGGCAGCTGATAGCAAGCAAGCATCATAGAGGCTGACACATTCAAATCCTAGTGACAGGATATGGAAAACAGTTGAGTTCCTGCATTAATCTGTTTTATGTAAACTAGTAGAATAAATCTTGTCCACTGTTTTCCAACTTTTGCAATCTAGTGCCCCTTTTAGTTGCAGCCAGCATAGCGTAAATTTGAAGCTGATGGTATCCCTTATCTGTGGAATGCCAGTCTCTGGTGTTTAACAAGATCTCAGTGATTTAAGAGGGGATTATTATAGTTATCCATTTAGCGATGGGACTTTTTCAAGCTATAATTGTGGCAGCAGCTCAGTCAATATGAATAGGTCATGATGAATGCTGCTAAACAGATTTAATGAGAGTCATGTCTTAGGAACAAAATCATGTAACCATAGTATTGCTCTGGATTAACTCTGCAACTTTGACAATATTTCTGGCTATGCAGTTTACCTGCTAGAAGACTGGGTAGGAGAGGAAGACTGAGGAGGTGAGGATGCATGCTGCTGGTTTTCTCCTGGCTGTGCTAAAGAACAGCTAGCATCTTGCAGTTGCCTCTGAAGAACAGTCACTATGGAACAGGCAAGAGAGTCTGAATTAGCTGTGTCTTTAAAAAATTCATATCACCTCCGCTTGAAATAGACATTTTAACATTTTCAAATTTAAAATCATTCGTACCTTGCTGATTTGGCCTTCAAATCACAGTGATTTTATTTGCAGCATAGATTTTTTACTATCAGAGCAGTTTTGATTTCTGAATTATATTATTTGGGAAGATTAATCTCTGATTTCTCCTACCTGTATGCTCTAATTCCACCACGGCCCTCTCTGCTGCAAATGCTCTGCCTGCTAGTTCCTGCTTTTCCATCAATAGGCATTCTAGGTACACTCTCACTCTCTCTGAGAGTCTTAGCTCTGTACATTCAGACAGCTCCATCCAAAGAAAGCACAAAACAGAAGTCAAACCTAGGCTTCCTTTCCATGTACACATAATCAAAGATAGCAAGTCTCTTATAACAGCAACCACCTAAATACAGTTAGTGTTGAAGCATCAGAAGCATATGCAGGAGATGAATTTTCTATATTAGAAGATGCTTTGTCCACCTTGGTACTCAATTGCTTTAAAACTCATTGAATGTGGTACTCAATGCATTTTGATGTGAAAATCTTGTCCTGGTACTCATGGTTTGTTTGGTACTCGAAGCACAAGCTAGAACTTGTTGTTGTTGGCTGTCTTGTGACTCACTACATTATTCCTTATGGGAAAAATTTGTTTGGTACTCATCATTTTTGGTACTTGTCACACCTCCCAGAAACAATTAACAATGAGTGCCCAAATACCACTGTTGTCGTGTCCCACTCCTCCGCTGACGGCCGGGTCAGGGAAATCCGAATCAGGCTTGCCTCTGCAGCTCTGCCCAAAGTCCTAGCAAAGTCCTCAGAGCAGGCAGGAGACCAGTAAGTGACTTCAGCAAGATAAGTTCGACTTTGCCTGACTCAGAGACTGCCAGAAAGTAGATCCTTTATATAGGCCATGGGGTGTGGCTCCATGACTCAGCACTCATTAAGGCCTGCCCCTCCCTTCCTTCTGTTGCCTCTGCCTATCCAGTCTTCTGATGTGAGGGTCACTCCAATCAGCTGTTGGAAGTAAACTTTCCTCAGGCTCACATGCTGTGGAGGAGGGGGAGGGGTCTAGCTAGCTGCTCCGTTTGCCTGGGCATGGAGCCAGGGCTGGGGCCGGGGGATGCTCCCTCCTCTGCAGCCTGCTTGGGCATGGAGCCAGGGCTGGGACCGGGAGGTGCCCCCTCCTCTGCAGCTTGTCTGGGCATGGAGCCAGGACTGGGGCCGGGAGGCATACATTCCTCCGTGTTCGGGAGCAGATAAGCAGACCCCGGCTGCGGTGAGAGCGGACAAGACACAACAACTGTATAATCTTAGATTTATATGAAAGCATCTTATTTCACGAAAGCAAAGATGCAGCATCCTAATCTTATGTTTTCAATATAAATCCCCAATTCCAACAACCAGCTCTACCTCTGGTAACACAAGTTGATCAATTTCATTCAGCAGACAAATCAACTTGCGGTTGTCCTTCCTGGCATTATCCAACTCATGCTCAAGTTCTAAACAAAAAAAAGGGATATCAGGTCAGCATCATACATGTCTGATACCATTAGAATAGGGGTGGTGTTGACTTACCTTCACTACCTGTTCGCAAATGTGAGAGCACATGCATGCTCACTTCGCTCACAACTCCTCTGCACATGTGCAGGACCTTCTGCACATGTAGAGCATCAAAAATGGGACGTGACAATGTCTGGTGGGTGGGTGTAGCCTCCTGCAGCCGCAGCTACCAGTTCTCCCGAACCAGATAGAACCGCTGAATACCACCACTGCATTAGAACAGTAGTGACATTCAAATTTTTTCCCCACCGGTTCTGTGGGCGTGGCTTGGTGGGGAAAAAAATTTTTTCCCCACCAAGAAACCTTGGTGGGGGTGGTCCTGTGACTGAGTGGGCATGGCCAACTTGATGTCACTCATGGCCACACCCACTTAATCACATGACCCTCCCACCAAGCCACAGAACCTGGTAGGGAAAAATGTGTGTATGTGCACAAGGAGGGGTCATAGTGAATGCTGTGGCAGAGAGAATCTGAACTTTTCTCCCTCCACTCACAGCGGAGCTGCTACTCCCTTTATGGTCCCCCAGCTCCCTCCCTCCCAGGGACTACCTTAAAGGGACAGGCTGCAGCAGCTCCGCTGTGAATGGAGGGAGAAAAGTTCAGATTCTCTCTGCTGCATTTAACATTGAATTCTGTGGAATATTGAGTGACCGGAAGAGGTGAGCAGCTAGTGGGCAAGTGGGAGGGTGTGGGCGGGGCCCACCAGGGATGATTTTTACCGGTTCGGTGAACTGATTCAAATCATCCCTACCGGTTCACCTGAACTGGTCCGATCTGGTCGAATTTCACCCCTGCATTAGGGGCATTCACTTCCAGAATGTCCTCTAAATTAGAGCTCTGACTTACTCTGCAGCATCTCTAATTTGATCAATTTCCTCCTTGATAACACAATAAATTTGCGCTTTAGAATTGTAAGATTCCCAAGAGTTACTTGGTGGAGTTGAGTGGCTACAAAAATTGAATAAATAAGCATTTGGCTCACTGTGTGGTGGCACACAGAGCCCTTCCCAATTTGCTCACATGATGCTATTTTATTTAATATTTTCTCCCTCCCTTTTAAATGATTTTTTTTTTGTAATTGTGACTTTTCATATACTACCACATTGTACTTATTCTAGTCTAGTGACATTACAATTTCTGTGTTTGTGTGTCTTCAAAATATTTTCTCTAACCTTAACCTTTACCTTGAATTAGAAAGGGGGAGGAAATTTTTGTTGAACCTCCATTTATTTTTTATTATTGGTGGGGGAAATTAAAAATTGCTACTTATACTTCTCATACTTGCAGCTTTAAAGCCAATAATGTTTTTCTTCAAAACAGCAATGTTTAGGAATTTGTACTGCAACTTAAAGCAAACTATCAGTGAATATCACTGAAAGCAGAGAATTGACTTGAGCCAATGTGCTAGCGATGAACTGAAAATCATCTCTCTTATTCCAAGGTCTGTGTGTTTGCCCAAAGAACTTCATGGAACAAATATACCATTTTTCTATTAATAATGCACACTGACTTTATAATATCAGATATACACTATAAAGCACAATAGATGGAATACTCAAAACTGGCTGGGATTTGAAATCTTTTTCTCTTAAATTTGTCAAGTTTGAGAAGCAATGCTTTAGAAGAGGTTGTTAATTGCTAGTGGAGAAATTGCTAGTGGAGAAATTGCTAGTCTTGTTCCATCAAGTTTCAATATTTTAATCAAATCAATTTACCTCTGATTCGCCTTTGATATACTTCGGTATCTTCAGTTGCCATATCTGTGGCCCAGTGTTCTCTTTGGGATAGAGAATCTTGGACTTGCTAGAAAGGAAATTTTTATTTAAAAAATTAGCCATCTTATGTTTCCCACTTACAAGAGATCATAGCCATCATTTCCATGAAAGATCTTTCATCTATCTATATATTACTGAGACACTTGTTGAAATGTCTTTAATTGGATGAAATGATGCATTATAGGGCAACCATTTTTGAACCAGGGTCACCTCAAATGGGCTATCTTACAAAATGCATCCTGAATCCAGGACCCACGACTCCTGAAGGAATAAAATTTGAGGAATTTGTAGCCGTTTCTGTGCTATTGGCAGTTGCTGCACTGCTATGCTGCTGTTGTGGTCATGTTTTCTTCATCTTCAACCTTCTGTGACAGTTTCCCAGCCACTCCTGAAATTTCTCACTGCCTTCCCCGCTCAGAAAAAGCCACTTACCGTATTTTTCGGTGTATAAGACACACCTTTTTACCCCAAAAAAGCGGTTGAAAATCTGGGTGCGTCTTATACACCCACATGCCGCCCCTCACCCTTCGGAGGTTGTCAGCCTCTGTGCATTGCACAGCTGCGCAACCTAATGCATCTGCTGCGGCGCTTGCATCTGCTGCGGCGCTTCAAAGGGCCGCACTACTGCTGATCAGCGCTGTAGGCGGCTAGTAGACCAGTGCCTCTATTTTCAAAGAAGGTAGACTGGTGTGCTCCCAAAAAAAGGCAATGAATAGATTTGTGCTCTATTTTCAAAGAAGGTAGACCGGTGCGCTCCCAAAAAAGGCAATGAGTAGACCGGTGCCTCTATTTTTAAAGAAGGTAGACCGGTGCGCTCCAAAAAAAGGCAAGTAGACTGGTATGGCACTGCTAGGCAGAATTCTTTTTTTCTTGTTTTCCTCTCCCAAAATTAAGGTGCCTCTTATACTCCGATGTCTCTTATACACTGAAAAATACGGTACCTGCCTCCCAAATTCCCACAAGGAAATTCAATGGGGAAGCAGGTAAAAGTTGTTTCTGCTCCCCTTGCTTTTTGGCTCACCCTTGGTCATACTGTTTTTCTCTGTTTAGGTAAAAAAAATCTTTGAAACAATGACTCAACATGGCACATGTTGTCTAGTAATCTTCTATCACTTTTGGTAAGATGAGACATCCCTGCTGAATAATATCTCCTGTCATGGTTGTTAACCCTATATTTTCTGGAAATCACTACCTTTTAGGTACACACCTGAAAGGGCCAGAAAGTTATAAGATTTGCATTTTTCTTTAATTTCTCTTCAGCTAATTGTCTAATTATATTTGCTTCTGGGCAACTAAGAGTTGTATAATTTGCTAGTGATTTCCAACTGACTGTTTTCCTAACTCAGTTTCCTCTTGCTAGGGTTCACAATTTCCTACCTACTTGGAATTTTGAAACTATTCAACATCAGCTCAGATAAAGTTTTTGTTGCTACCCCATCCAATAAATGAGAATTGGTCCTTTTCTAAAACACTAGTAGCCAGTGATTCTAAAATACTAATTTTCAGTGGAGTGATTATTACTGTTAACAATATTTACACATCACACTTGCACCCACAATTACTACTGTACTGAACTCCAGTGACAAGCTCCACCTATGATTTTCTATATTTCCATATCTTTCTGCCCTTTAACAGATCTGATTTTGACCATTTTTAAAGCAGTTTCCACAGAATCAATGCATCCAGTCTTGGATCTGCCATCGTAAGTGGACAAAGAATCTGACATCAACAGGTCACAAAATCATTTAGTTTTCAAATTCTCCAAAACTCTTCATCAGAATAGAAGCTGGACAATAAGGATGTGGAGAAAGGAAGCCAGTTTAGTATAACAGTTGCCAAATACTGAGTAGTTAGTGGTTTCATTTCCCAGGAATATTTCAGTATCAGCAGCTATTAGCAATGATACTAATAGCTGAGTAATTCACGCAACCTACAATATTTAGAATAGAATAGAACTTTATTGGCCAAGTGTGATTGGACACACAAGGAATTTGTCTTGGTGCATATGCTCTCAGTGTACATAAAAGAAAAGATACGTTCAATACAGGTTTCAAATAGCAAATTTTAAGTTTAAAACAGCTTATCTTATCTTGTATCAGTGCCATATCCTGCCTCATGTAACATGTAATGGAGATCTTTAGAAATCTCAATTCTTACTTAGTATTTATAGCCTTTGGGGTTATGCCAAAGACCATAGAGTAAGAATATAATTCAGTTTTACCTGGACATCACTTCCTGGAGCAATGCAGCCATTATCATTTGTATTGGATTCTTCCTGCTGCTGTTGCTGTGGTGAATCAAGCACACCCCCTGAGAAGAATACAATTCTTGGAAAACTGAGAACATGAAGCAGAGACCCTGTTTTTCCAGCATAAGTAGCACCCATAATGTTTTTGTAATAGCGTAACAATGAACATAGTACAAAAGGTGTTAACATCTTTGAAACTCACTGAAAATCTGCAAGGTTAGTTAAAGGTTTCCAAGGCAAACTAAAGCCAGTTTTAGGTGCAGGCAGATGAAGCCCTGATTAAAACATTCTCCAGTGTCTTGAGGTTCAAGTATAAAAACTAATCAGAAGTTTAAAGCCCATAAACTCTTATGAATGAGTTATAGTTCAACTGGAAAGGAGGGGAAAATACGCCCACTTTGCATAGAAAAGGTCTCCATTTAAATCCAGTCCCCTGAACTTGGGGGGGCGGGGCGGTATTGGAAAACATTTTGCTTCTTATCCAAGAAGCTTTTTCAGTTCTGTCTGGAGGGGAATGGAAGCATTTAATGGAGAAGTGAAATGTTTGAAACCAAGACAAGTTCAGTTGCCTTTTAGACAAAAAAAGCACTTTTGTGACAACCATGATCTGGATGATGGAGAATGTCCATAGACTTTTATCTGAAAGCTTCCTATTCTCCTAACACTCTGTGGAGTGTAATGCAGGAGCAAATTTACCTTTTACTATTTGAAATATGATACCTTATTTAATCCTTTAAATCATTATTTCTCAACTCAGCAAAAAGTAGTAATAACTGAAATCGCAGTTAACTTACAGTAGTGGCCAAAATTGTGGAAATCTTTTGGAAAAAGTGTATTTTCTAAAACTAGCTAATAACACCACTTTTTTTTGAGTAATACCATAAAATTATTTATTAATGGAAAGATAATTTAATCAAGAATGTAATGCAATAACTTTTATGAAAGATTTGCTATTAAAATAGCAGTTACAGTATAAAGAAGAAAAGTGAAATACGTAGACAAAATGAGATATACAAAAATTATCACGTCAGGTTATCCAGGTTGGGTAACCTTTAGCATGAATTATGGCCTTACAACATCTTCCAATGGAGTGAACCAAGTCTTTTAGTTCTGCGGCTGTTATAATGTGAAACCAAGTTTGAATGATTGCTTTTATTAACTGAGTTTTATTGCTGGGTCACTTCTGACTAACAAGTTTCTTTAGTCGACTTCATAGATTTTCAATTGGGTAAGGTCTGGGCTATTCCAAGGCCATTCCAGCAGTGGAATATGATTATCTTGAAACTCCAAACAAAAGTGGTGCTGTTAGTCATCAAACCTCAAAAATACACTTTTCCCAAAAGGCTTCCACAATTTTGGCCACTACTGTAGAGATGCAATAAGGATTCTATCATATTGCTAACTTTCAACACAAAGCATTCCCTTCTCTGGTAAACACCCTCTTGATTAAAAAAAAATCTTCCCCCAAAAGTAACATTCCATTGCTGATTATCCACATTTATTCATCATTCCAAGGATATAAACTCCCAACAAACCTTTGGCTTTCAAACAACAAAGAGCTTCTCTTATTCCACCTCGCCGGCCATTCCGCTGATTAGACATAATTGAGCCACACAAAAATCTCCCACGCTGAACTTTTCCATCCTTCCTTTTTATCTTTATTTGCTGTTCTCCCATTGGAGAAACTAATCAGGGAACATGTGTTGCTTATTAATTGATCTGAGGTTTCAGCTGACAACCGATTGTCTTCTAAGATAGCCAACATTTGAATTGTAGCTATGCTTCTAACATCCCTTCCTTGCTAGCAGTTAGCAGATCAGGTTTGGCTTTCAAGTTGCCTACCATTTTTTTCTACTTAAAATAAATCTATTATATTACCAGTGTTTCTCCAAGCTACCCTTATGGGAGAATGGCCTATTGCCTAGAGTTTTTCATACTTTGCATGAAACAAGCAATGCCTTAATGAAATTGAAACTTTTTACAATGGAATTTTACAATGCGATTAATAAAAAGATATTGCCCTGAAGGTTGAGAAATGAAATCTTGGATGAGAAAGCGAAACATTTTCAAAGGTAAAAAAAAGTCCTGGTGCCTTTTGGAAAAGGAACTTTGGGACAGCCTGACCTGGATGATTGAGAATCTCCACAGATGTAAAAAGATATTGTGACAACCCTGTGTGACTTACGTTTCTGGTACTATCTATGAACAAATACATAATAACCAATTGTCCATCACATTTACACAGAGAAAACTACGAAGGAAGATTAGAACCACAATTGTGTTCTTTACTGCTACTAGCAATTCTTCAGGTATCGAAAAGCTTTGCTTTCAATTCTTCAACCATCATAACCACTTGACCATCACAATCTTAAACTGAAACGTCACTTTTATCTTCCACACTGGTGCGCTTATGCACGCCCCCTTAAGGACTCTTAAGAAACATGAAAGGTCCACAGTTTAAGATAAAAGGTGTGGGGATTAGAGAGCCTAATGACAGGATCAGATAGATTGTTCCAGACATTTACTACTCTATTTCAAAAGTCATATTTCCTACAATTAAGATTAGAGCTAATTACATTGTCTTTAAATCTATTGATGGCCCTTGTATTATTATGGTTGAAAATAAGGTATTCATTTACAGGTAGAATGTTTTGGTAAATAATCTTATGAACTAAGTATAGGTTGAAACATAGACGATGTAGTTTGAGGCTTTCTAGACGTAAGATTTCAAGCCTGGTGGTATAGGGAATTTTATTTCAAGCAGAAGATTTGAGAAATCTTCTGGTAAAATATATCTGTTTGTATAGTGCCCTTATGACTATATCTTCAGTAAAATCGATGTGGATTAGATCATTGCAATTGGATGAGGTACGACTAGGAAACGAGGGGGAGACTGAACTGAAAAAAGTATTGAAGAGATTAGCTTTAATGGCATCATCATTACAATCTTACCATTTGGCCTTTTTTGAGGTGGAATGGTTTTAGAGTCTTTAAGTTTGGCGTTTATGAAATTATAGACGGCACGATTGGAATTCATATGTAACAACTATTCTTCCTGCTTGCAGTGGTAATTGATACATTCTGTTTTTATTTGGCGGCAAATGGATTTGTATCGGTTTTTGAAGTTAGCTACATAGCCAGTTTTATTTTTCCACCAAAGGGATTTTTTTTAAATTGAAGTTTCCTTATTGATATGGGTAATTTGTTCTTTTTAGCTTTGGATGTTACTAATGGTACATATAGATTAATGATTCTTTGTACTTCAAGAAGAAAAGTGTTATAATAGTCTTCAGCAGTGTTGCAGTCATTGAATAGGATTTGCCAATCTAGAGATGAAAGGTCGGCAGCTATGAGATCATAATTTGCTTTTTTAAAGTTGTATTTAGGAGTCCTATTATGAGATTCCTTGTAAGGATATAAATTTATACAAAAGTCAATCATGTAGTGGTCACTGTTGGAGAAATGTTCTTTGATGTAAGGTTATAAATTGTGTTTAAACTGTTCCAGAAGATTAAATTGAGGCAGTTGTTGAATTGTTAGATACCAACTGATCAAGTCCTAAAGAAATGATGGCATTATACAGAGTTGTATGTATTGATTCAGTAGAGCATTCCTTTAGGGTCCAATTAATAAGAGATAAATTGAGGTCACCAAGAAAAATAATTGGATGTGGGCATGAGACTGCCCATGTTAGGCTGCCATTCTCATGATCAAGGTCATAATCAGGGGCTCTGTAACATAAAAGGAAGCATTTAGTGAAAGAACATAGATAATGGTCTCACGAAGAACTAGCTTTCACCAAGTATGCTTGGTTCGCCAGTTGCGCCCCTTCCTTGACCGGGATGCCTTATGCACGGTCACTCATGCTCTTGTCACTTCCCATTTGGATTATTGCAATGTTCTCTACATGGGGCTGCCCTTGAAGTGCACCCGGAGGCTGCAGCTAGTCCAGAATGCAGCTGCGCGGGTAATAGTGGGAGCAACGAGTTTTGTTGTAACACCAATTGTAACACCAATTGTAACACCAATCCTGCACAGTCTGCACTGGCTTCCTGTAGTCTTTCGGGTGCGCTTTAAGATTTTGGTTACCACCTTTAAAGCGCTCCATGGCTTAGGGCCCGGGTACTTACGGGACCGCCTGCTGTTACCTTATGTCTCCCACCAACCCATATGCTCACACAGAGAGGGCCTTCTCAGGGTGCCGTCCGCCAAAAAATGTCCGAACCACCTGCTGCCATTGCTACTGGATTGGCCAATCGGGTCCGAACCGGAAGCATTTTACCCCTGGGCATGCATGCCTAGTTTTGGATGTTAGGGTGTTGAGGTTGTTGATTGTTGGATGTTGGGGTCTTTGATTGATGGGATAATATGAAGGACAAATAAAACAATATCGTGAAAATGTCCTGTTCAGATGAAACCAATCTCTTCTAATGGTCTCTTGATGAAAATCGACTCCAAACTAATGTTCACCTATGTAAAGAAAAAACTTTGAACTTTTGAAAAGAACTGTGGGAAAACCCCTTTTGAATACAGACGGATCATCACTTGGAACACAACATACCAGATATCACCGTTGTCGAAAACCAGAACGTACAATTTATTGACATTGGATTACAAGGAGATGCCAGAGTCGAAGAAAAAGAACTGGAAAAAGTCATGGAATATCACAACCTGGCCATTGAAACAACACAGCTATGGATGAAACACATAACAGTGATTGCCTGACATAGTGTAAGCCGCCCTGAGTCTTCGGAGAAGAGTGGGATATAAATCCAAAAAAAAAAAAAATACCCATTGTCATTGGGGCACTTGGTACCATGTCCAAGAATTTTATAAGATACATCAACAAATCACAGCTTCCTGCAATAACACCAGCGGAACTGCAAAAAACTGTGCTACTTGGAACATCGTACATCTTAAAAAGGTACTTCTTTGATACCTAGGATGCTGGCAGCAACCCATATCAGCCATTAGCACCAGTCAATGGTATTTGTAATGCATTTTTTAATGTTCAGTTGACTGAGTTTCATGTTAAATGAATAAAGTAAATAATAATAATAATAATAACCACCTTTATTGTCATTGTACATCATGTATACAACAAAACTGGTTTAGCCTCTACTGGTGCAATCCATAACAGAAAATACAAGACAACATGGTTAGTATAGAGAATAATCTTTATACAAGTAATTGGGGAAAATGCACTGTAATCTATAAACCATGTTCATCTCTTAAAATGTGTGAATAAATGCAATTGAGGTTTATTTATTCACTGTTAAACAACCCAAACTCCATAGTGTAAAACCAGTTGTTCTTTATTGAAAGAGTAGTAAAGGAACACTCACAAACTGCAATTGGTGATTCTGCTGTTATCTGTTTTTAGGGAATGCTTAATTTCTGCTTCCTATTTTGTCTTGTGATTTTTGGAGATGCTTTGTAGGTGATTCTATCAGATTCATTTCTTCTCTCCCTGTTCAGTCAGGATCTGTAGTACATTTTAACATAGACTGGTGGGTGTATTTTGACAATACCTAGATAGTATCGATTTGTCTGGGCTCTAACACACTCCTAAAAGAAGCCTATTTAGCATCTTTTTTGTTTTTGGAAAAAAGCTAGTCCTCATTTAGCAACTGCCTCATTTAATGACTATTTGCAGTTTTATGATGGTGTTGAAAAAATAACTTTACAACCAACCTCAAACTTATGAGCTCAGGTCTGTTAAGCAAAGGAAAGCTGAAGAAAGATCATAAGCGCAGTGTGGATGGCCTCACTTAACAACATGTGTCCCAATTATGAGCATTAAATGAAGATTGCCTATAGTGGTTAAAAACCTACTTTTCCAGCTGCTTAAGTTATGCTAGCAATTTAAACTGTCTCAGCTCTGCAGTCTGGCTCTGCCTTCCATATAAATTGCTTTGTTGTTTATTACTTGTTTTGAAATCATTTGTGATTTGTTGTAGTAACAATATATTTTGATGTTTTATTATATTCTATAAGCCCTGAATGTCTTTAATGGGACTAATGAATTGTATGGCTCAACATGATGCCACCTACCACGATTGTTTTATCATCTTTTAAAAAAATATTTTTATTATTATTATTATTATTATTATTTATTTGATTTTTATACCGCCCTTCTCCCGAAGGACTCAGGGCGGTGTACAGGCAACAATAAAATACAAACACCACAGTATACAATTTAAAATGCAAGTTAAAAAACTTATTATAATTAGCCTAGAACTTTAAAATTTATAAAACCAAACCCCATTTAAAATTAGTAGAAAATTTAAAATCGATAAAATTTATATAATTTAAAATTTAAAATTTAAGCCAGCCCCGCGCGAATAAAAAGGTATGTCTTCAGTTCGCAGCGGAAAGTCCGAAGGTCAGGTATTTGGCCTGGGGGAAGCTCGTTCCAAAGTGTGGGAGCCCCCACAGAGAAGGCCCTTCCCCTGGGGGCCGCCAGCCGACATTGTTTGGCGGATGGCACCCTGAGAAGTCCCTCTCTGTGAGAGTGTACGGGTCGGTGGGAGGCATGTGGTAACAGCAGGCGGTCCCGTAAGTACCCAGGCCCTAAGCCATGGAGCGCTTTAAAGGTCGTAACCAACACCTTAAAGTGCACTCGGAAGGCCACAGGTAGCCAGTGCAGTCTGCGCAGGAGCGGTGTTACGTGGGAGCTACGCGAAGCTCCTTCTATCACCCGCGCAGCTGCATTCTGGACTAACTGAAGCCTCCGAGTGCACTTCAAGGGGAGCCTCATATAGAGAGCATTACAATAATCCAAGCGAGAGGTAACGAGCGCTTGAGTGACTGTGCACAAGGCATCCCGATCAAGGAAGGGGCACAACTGCCGAACCAGGCGGACCTGGTGGAAGGCCCTCCTGGAGACGGCCGTCAAATGATCTTCAAACAACAGCCGATCATCCAGGAGGACACCTAAGTTGCGCACCCTGTCCTTTGGGGCCAATAACTCACCTCCAACAGTCAACTGCGGCTGCAGTTGACTGAATCGGGATGCCGGCATCCACAGCCACTCCGTCTTGGAGGGATTAAGCTTGAGCCTGTTTCTCCCCATCCAGACCCGTACAGCTTCCAAACACCGGGACAGCACTTTATGAATTTCAAATTCCATTTATCTGACATCTACTATACAACTATGATTTAAAAATTGTAAAAAGGTAAAGATTCCCCTCGCACATATGTGCTAGTCGTTCCCAACTCTGGGGGGTGGTGCTCATCTCCATTGCAAAGCCGAAGAGCCAGCACTATCCAAAGATGTCTCCATGGTCATGTGGCCGGCATGACTAAACGCCAAAGGCGCATGGAATGCTGTTACCTTCCCACCAAAGGTCGTCCCTATTTTTTCTACTTGCATTTTTACGTGCTTTCAAACTGCTATGTTGGCAGAAGCTGGGACAAGTCACGGGAGCTCACCCCGTGGAGCTCACTAGGGATTCGAACCGCTGAATTGCTGACCTTCTGATTGACAAGCTCAGCATCTTAGCCACTGAGCCACTGCATCTCTTTAATTTTTTTAAAAAAATTAAAAATTGTGCAACTTTTAGTTGCTTCTGAAAATTATCCAAGACTGAACTGAGAAAAAGAGCAACAGAAGTCTCCTACAGTTCCAAACCATTTGCATCTTTGCCGAGTTGCTGACACATGAATCTATCTTAGGTTAAACAACTTGGTGGCCGCTGGGTAACACATATACTCCCTTAGGGCCCACCAAATTCTTTGTCTCTCCTGATTTAATTTTTAGAAGATTCTTCTTTCAAAAGCTAATCAGGCTGCAATGCACCAGTCTCTAGCATAATTACTCAGAAAGACCCTTGACCCCCTTCCAGTGGCCCCAATTGGCAGAAAAAAAGAGAAATATTCATGAAATGAACAGTGTGAAATGGCTGTAGGTGGATGGCGCAACCTTGCCACCTTGTTTGGAGTAGTAGTCAAATGTAGTCCTTCACTTATAATAGTTCATTTAGTGACTTCGAAGACATAACAGCATAAAAAAAAACGTAATTTATGACCATTTTTTATTTATGACAGTTGCTGTATCCCCATGGTCATGTGATCAAAATTCAGATACTTGGCAACTGACTCTATTTATGATGGTCGCAGTGTCCTGGGGTCATGTGAGATCCCCTTTTGCAACTTTCTGACCAGCAAAGTCGATGGGGAAGCCAGATACACTTAACAACCACATTACTAACTTAACAACTGCAGTGATTCACTTAATGACTGTGGTGAGAAAGGATGTAAATGGGACAAAACTCACTTAACAAATGTGTCTTAGCAACAGAAAGTTTGGGCTCAGTTGTCATTTATTTATTATTATTTAAAATTTATATACCGCCCTATCTCCCGAAGGACTCAGGGCGGTTTACAGGCATTTAAAAATAGATAAATACAGTCTAAAAACAATTAAAAAACTTATTCTAAAAGCCTAAATTAAAAATATGAAAATAAAACCCAATTTAAAACCCGTAAATTAAAATCTAGCTCAGTCCTGCGCTATTAAATAAGAATGTTTTAAGCTCGCGGAAGGTCCGAAGGTCCGGAAGCTGGCCTGGGGAAGCTCGTTCCAAAGTGTGGGAGCCCCACAGAAGGCCCTTCCTGGGGCCGCCAGCCGACATTGTTTGGCGGATGGCACCCTGAGAAGTCCTCTCTGTGAGAGTGTACGGGTCGGTGGGAGGCATGTGGTAACAGCAGGCGGTCCCGTAAGTACCCAGGCCCTAAGCCATGGGCGCTTTAAAGGTCGTAACCAACACCTTAAAGTGCACTCGGAAGGCCACAGGTAGCCAGTGCAGTCTGCGCAGGAGGCGGTGTTACGTGGGAGCTACGCGAAGCTCCTTCTATCACCAGCGCAGCTGCATTCTGGACTAACTGAAGCCTCGAGTGCACTTCAAGGAGCCTCATATAGAGCATTACAATAATCCAGCGAGAGGTAGCAGGCGCGAGTGACTGTGCACAAGGCATCCCGATCAAGGAAGGGGCACAACTGCCGAACCAGGCGGACCTGGTGGAAGGCCCTCCTGGAGACGGCCGTCAAATGATCTTCAAACAACAGCCGATCATCCAGGAGGACACCTAAGTTGCGCACCCTGTCCTTTGGGGCCAATAACTCACCTCCAACAGTCAACTGCGGCTGCAGTTGACTGAATCGGGATGCCGGCATCCACAGCCACTCCGTCTTGGAGGGATTAAGCTTGAGCCTGTTTCTCCCCATCCAGACCCGTACAGCTTCCAAACACCGGGACAGCACTTTATGAATTTCAAATTCCATTTATCTGACATCTACTATACAACTATGATTTAAAAATTGTAAAAAGGTAAAGATTCCCCTCGCACATATGTGCTAGTCGTTCCCAACTCTGGGGGGTGGTGCTCATCTCCATTGCAAAGCCGAAGAGCCAGCACTATCCAAAGATGTCTCCATGGTCATGTGGCCGGCATGACTAAACGCCAAAGGCGCATGGAATGCTGTTACCTTCCCACCAAAGGTCGTCCCTATTTTTTCTACTTGCATTTTTACGTGCTTTCAAACTGCTATGTTGGCAGAAGCTGGGACAAGTCACGGGAGCTCACCCCGTGGAGCTCACTAGGGATTCGAACCGCTGAATTGCTGACCTTCTGATTGACAAGCTCAGCATCTTAGCCACTGAGCCACTGCATCTCTTTAATTTTTTTAAAAAAATTAAAAATTGTGCAACTTTTAGTTGCTTCTGAAAATTATCCAAGACTGAACTGAGAAAAAGAGCAACAGAAGTCTCCTACAGTTCCAAACCATTTGCATCTTTGCCGAGTTGCTGACACATGAATCTATCTTAGGTTAAACAACTTGGTGGCCGCTGGGTAACACATATACTCCCTTAGGGCCCACCAAATTCTTTGTCTCTCCTGATTTAATTTTTAGAAGATTCTTCTTTCAAAAGCTAATCAGGCTGCAATGCACCAGTCTCTAGCATAATTACTCAGAAAGACCCTTGACCCCTTTCCAGTGGCCCCAATTGGCAGAAAAAAAGAGAAATATTCATGAAATGAACAGTGTGAAATGGCTGTAGGTGGATGGCGCAACCTTGCCACCTTGTTTGGAGTAGTAGTCAAATGTAGTCCTTCACTTATAATAGTTCATTTAGTGACTTCGAAGACATAACAGCATAAAAAAAAACGTAATTTATGACCATTTTTTATTTATGACAGTTGCTGTATCCCCATGGTCATGTGATCAAAATTCAGATACTTGGCAACTGACTCTATTTATGATGGTCGCAGTGTCCTGGGGTCATGTGAGATCCCCTTTTGCAACTTTCTGACCAGCAAAGTCGATGGGGAAGCCAGATACACTTAACAACCACATTACTAACTTAACAACTGCAGTGATTCACTTAATGACTGTGGTGAGAAAGGATGTAAATGGGACAAAACTCACTTAACAAATGTGTCGCTTAGCAACAGAAAGTTTGGGCTCAGTTGTCATTTATTTATTTATTATTTAAATTTATATACCGCCCTATCTCCCGAAGGACTCAGGGCGGTTTACAGGCATTTAAAAATAGATAAATACAGTCTAAAAACAATTAAAAAACTTATTCTAAAAGCCTAAATTAAAAATATGAAAATAAAACCCAATTTAAAACCCGTAAATTAAAATCTAGCTCAGTCCTGCGCTATTAAATAAGTATGTTTTAAGCTCGCGGCGGAAGGTCCGAAGGTCCGGAAGCTGACGAAGTCCGGGGGGTAGTTCGTTCCAGAGGGTGGGAGCCCCCACAGAGAAGGCCCTTCCCCTGGGCGCCGCCAGACGACATTGCCTCGCTGACGGCACCCTGAGGAGTCCCTCTCTATGAGAGCGCACGGGTCGGTGAGAGGTATTCGGTAGCAGTAGGCGGTCCCGTAGATAACCCGGCCCTATGCCATGGAGCGCTTTAAAGGTGGTCACCAAAACCTTGAAGCGCACCCGGAAGGCCACAGGTAGCCAGTGCAGTCTGCGCAGGATGGGTGTTATACGGGAGCCACGAGGGGCTCCCTCTATCACCCGCGCAGCCGCATTCTGGACTAACTGTAGCCTCCGGATGCCCTTCAAGGGGAGCCCCATGTAGAGAGCATTGCAGTAATCCAGGCGAGATGTCACAAGTGCGTGAGTGACCGTGCATAGGGCATCCCGGTCCAGAAAGGGGCGCAACTGGCGCACCAGGCAGACCTGGTAGAACGCTCTCCTGGAGACGGCCGTCAAATGATCTTCTAGAGACAGCCGTTCATCCAGGAGGACGCCTAAGTTGCGCACCCTCTCCATCGGGGCCAATGACTTGCCACCGATGGTCAGCCGCGGATTTAGCTGACTGTACCGGGATGCCGGCATCCACAGCCACTCTGTCTTGGAGGGATTGAGCTTGAGCCTGTTTCTCCCCATCCAGACCCGTACGGCCTCCAGACACCGGGACAGCACTTCGATAGCTTCGTTGGGGTGGTCCGGCGTGGAAAAGTACAGCTGGGTGTCATCCGCATACAGCTGGTACCTCACGCCGAAACCAGATGATCTCACCCAGCGGCTTCATGTAGATGTTGAACAGAAGGGGTGAGAGGATCGACCCCTGCGGCACCCCACAAGTGAGGCGCCTCGGGGCCGACCTCTGCCCCCCTGTCAACACCGACTGCGACCGGTCGGATAGAAGGGAACCACCGATAAACGGTGCCTCCCACTCCCAATCCCTCCAACCGGCGCAGCAGGATACCATGGTCGATGGTATCGAAAGCCGCTGAGAGGTCTAATAGGACCAGGGCAGAGGAACAACCCCTATCCCTGGCCCTCCAGAGATCATCCACCAACGCGACCAAAGCCGTCTCCGTGCTGTAACCGGGCCGAAAACCGGACTGGAACGGGTCTAGATAGCATAAGTCGAGGACTACCTGTATTTTTGATAACTGGCCATGCTAATCATAGCAGTCACCCACCAGAGACTCACAACCTTCAATGAATAAGATTTCCACTGTAATGTAGAAAATCAGTGATCAATGGACAACGTCAGGTGGAAAGCAGAAATTTGCAAGAGTGGGTGATGCAGGAGAGGGACTCTCCTCATCCTTCTAACAGCTCAGAAGCTGGTAGGTAAGGATATCTATGGAGGCAAAGATGAACTACAATGAGCTCATGACTTATATGGCTATGGGCTAACTTTTGAGTACGAAATAGTTCTTGAGAAACTTTAAGCTCTAAAGGCTTATGATTTAAAAAAGGCTTACCCCCTAAAGAAAACAAGAAGCCTCTATATGACCAGTACAGAACAGACTCCCATTTTCTTTAACATTTATTGATCATGTTTAACTTATTCAGGTATCACAGTTTTTTACATTAAAATATTTCCATGCTATTTCCCCATCCCCATGATTCCCAACCCTCCCCAGATTCAGAGAAAAATAGAATCGACATAACTTTGATGGAATGCATCAAGAATAAAGGGAGTGGGGAAGGCTACTGCACCCAAGTTACAGAGCACACAGAACAAAACCGTACAAAGAAGATCTGCATAGGACAAAGCTTGGGAGGGCCAAAGGGGTGACATGTTGGGATCGACAGTCTTTGCAGCCTGAACCATCACAAACCTTTCCAAGCAACACCCAACTGGGATCTGAGATATTGTCCTGTAGTTTTGTGATCTGGATCACCAAAATTGGGAATGCTGGGAGAGGCCCCCAGGAATAGGCTGGAAACCAAAACCAAGGGGAAAATGTACCTCGTATTTGCCTCTGGGCTTTGAAAGTCACGCAAGCCCATTCTACAAAAGCATCGGATTGCCAACGCCATCTGCTGCCTAGTGCCAAAGCAATGTTTCGAACTGTGCTCAATGGCTAGTGAACTTCACTTTTGGAAGATGGTTTAAAGAAAAATCCAAGGTTGGGGTAGGGTTCAAACCTAAATACCTTCCAAAGGTCTCTCAATAACAGACTTTAAAATGGCCTTTCCATGTTCAGTGTGCCTTCTTACTTTCTGGATCATTAGGGATTGAACAAGAGGACCCTTTGGTCTAAACTTTGAAACAATCCATGCATATTTCAAGCAAAGGCTCCTGAGCTTTGTTCAAACATAAGGATCTGCTGCAGTTGGAAAACATTGGGCCTTTTTCAGAGTATTCAGAAGACTAATAAAGGAGAATATTTGTAGCTTAGGATTGATAGGAGGGGTCCTTGGTGCTCTCTGAGTTGGTTTGTTTTAATGCAGACATTTCATGATCCAACTAGGTAACATCATCAGTGCTCCTAACGAGTGGGCTTTGCTCTCAAATTATATTCTGGTGGCTTGCCTGTCAGTGTTGATGGGGTGGTCTTCATTTGGTTGAGCTGTTTACTGTTGGCTTGTGGCAGTTACTTGATACCCCAATCAAAAAACTGCCAAAGAGCCCACAGTAAACAACCCATCCAAATAATCTCTAAGATCATCCCCACCAACAGACAGGGCAAACCACTAGAATATAAACCGACAGCAAACCACACTCCTTACTAGCACTAATGATGTTACTTAGTTTGGGTAATGAAACGTCTGCAAGAAAACAACGCAGATCAGAGAGCACCAAGGATCCCTCATATTTTGAAGACCAATGATGTACCAAACAAGATAGTCGTTAGCTGCAGGCATCCTTACCCTCACGAACATTGTCCTCTGCCTTGATTACTTTGCAATGAAGCATAGGAAAAAAAGTGGGGAGGAAACGCCCGTTTTGCTGCTGTTTCATATTTACGTCCACAACTGCATAAATGTGCAGCCGGGCAATGGGACTAGCCATCTGGAAAATAGTCCCTATGCCAAGTTTTCACAGAAGAGGTAGGAATCATGTACTTTTTCTGGGCAAGCAACAGGATGTGCAAATATTGCAAAATCACTGTTGAGCAATTTCCTAGCCATATAGCTGAAGCAAATGCTGCTTTGTGGACTTGAAATGCTACCAGTAGCCATTGTAACCTGGTGGGTGGCTTTCTCTTGCCCACTTGCCTGCAGAATGGCTTAAGAGTGGAGTAACCCCAAATACCAAAACTCCCAAGTGGACAAGGATGGCCTGACCAAGGAATACAACTTTTCTCAATTTTTGATGGGTCTAACTTTTTCCTTCATTACTAGATGATTTTTCTTACGCTCCAACAGTCCAAAAATGGCACAGCAGCCAGCTCTGTGTACTTTCTTCCTTCATGAACACATAAAGAAGAAAAATACCCCTTGCAAGAAAGCAAAGATAATTCTAAAAATACACACTTTCCTCCCAGTATATGTAAACCACTCAAGATACCAGTGTTTGAAAAGGAGCGTATTTTAAAACATCAGCAACACTGGCACAAATATGTCACTTATTCTTGGTTTAATTACAGGGCTGACAAGTAAACACCAACACAAGGGAAGGGGGGGGGAATCCAGTATTTTGGGGAGGGAGCAAAAGGTGCAAGCTAATGTTTTGCAGTGGAGTCTCGGGGATAGAACTCTGCCAAAGTGCTCTGAGGAATCCTCTTCAGCATCTCCTTGGGGAAAATACGTAGCAGCTGCCAACCAATGTCCAATGTTTCATAAACAGTGCGGTTTTCATAGGGCCCTGAAACAATAAAAAAGAGCAGGGTCACACGCTGAGATCCAAATGAAACAACACCACTGTCCCGTCATCCAAGAGTCAGCTTGATCTAGTGGTTAAGGCACCAGACTAGAAATAGCAGCCTGTGAGTTCTAGTCCTGCCTTAGGTATGAAATCAGGCTGGGTGACTGGGCCAGCCACTCTCACAGCACAGTCCACCGCACAGGGTTGTTGTTGTGGGGAAAACAGGAGGAGGAAGGAGTATCATATGTGTTTGCTGCTTTAGTGGTAAAAATAATAAAGGCAGGATATAAATAAATAAATATGAAAGACAATCCCTACCCTGAGCAATGAAGTTCCTCTCAAACTTCTGCAGAAATTCAAGGTAGAGAAGATCATCAGAAGTAAGTGCTTCTTCTCCTACTACTGCCTTCATGGCTTGGACATCCTTCCCAATGGCATAGCAGGCATACTAGACAAAAACAAAACAAAACACTAAATTAAAGAACTGTGAAGTTTATTAAGAAACATGTCTCTATATTTCAAACAATATGAACCTCATAGGAATTTTGAGATTATTTCTGGCATGAAAGGCAATTGATATACTTATGGTTTATTGGGATCCTACCTTTCATTAAAAAAATTGAGAGCTTGATTTTTTTATTGAAGATTTTTTTCCATAAGTAAAAAAAAATAAATCCAATAAAGGCAAGAGAGAAGGAAAGAAAGGAAGCAAGAGAAGCTGTTTAATGCAAGAAAATGGTGGAATTATGGACTTCTTTTCGTAATTCCACTTACCAGCTGGTTTGATACTTCAGCATGATCCTTTCTGGTCATTCCCTCCCCAATAGCAGATTTCATCAATCGAGACAAAGAAGGAAGTACATTGATGGGTGGGTAAATCTGAAAAAAGAACCAGGTTTTAACAACAGCTCTGAAAATTTGGAAATGTGACTTCCAGGGAAGAATGATGGACTGAAGAAGGCTCTGTGAAAAGTGAAGCCAGTAATCATGAAAGAATGAAGAGATGGCAAATAGACAGGCTCTTTGATAATTCCTTCCTGGACAATCAAACCAGTGACTTCATGCATAAAAGGCACAAAGCAGTATTTTACAACATGAAATACTAACCTGTCGGTTGTGCAGCTGTCTGTCTACGTAGATTTGGCCTTCTGTAATATATCCCGTTAAATCAGGAATAGGATGCGTTATATCTGCAAGAGAAGTTGCATCAAAGCTTTTCTGTGCAAATTACATGACTAATTACTGATCTGTTTCACATGCAATCTATTGAGTCACAAGAGCTGTGATAGTATAGTGTTTAGAATGCAGTATTGCAGGGTAATTCTACTGACTGCGAGCAGTTTAATTCTCAAGGTTGACTCAGCTTTCCGTCCTTCCGAGGTGGGTAAAATGAGGACCCAGATTGTTGGTGCAAGATGCTGACTCTGTAAACCACTTAGAGAGGGCTTAAAACACTGTGAAGTGCTATATAAGTCTAAGTGCTATTGCTATTTATATCTTGGTGTGTTCAGTGAACCCAGACATTATGGTTTATTTATTACTGAGCACGAACTATAAATCCAGCCACTGTGACACACTTGCCTAAGCAGAAGGAAAAGGAAAGGCAATCCAAATACAAAGATCTATTAATGAAGGAGACTGCTGGGAAAAGCAAGAACCACCAAATGCTGGGGGAAAACCCTTCCCTTGCCTAGGAAGGCTGTGCAAGAAACTCCTGGAGTTACAAAACACAGCTGCCCAGATGCTCAAAGCATCAGTGTCTGAATTGTGAAATGTTTGCCTATCAGGCTTAATGCATTTAATCTTAGCCTGCAGGGCAAGGTATGTAGCATCAGATGCAGAGGTTGAGAGAAGTTCCAGGACTAAAAATAAGCCTGAAAGAGCACTTACCATCATTGGGCATGGTAAGAATGGGAATCTGGGTAATGGACCCGCTCCTGCCTTCTACTCGTCCAGCTCGTTCATAGATTGTGGCCAAATCTGTGTACATGTAACCAGGAAAACCACGCCGGCCTGGGACTTCTTCTCTGGCAGCTGAGACCTTTGGGAAACGAGGGTAAATAACCAGCAGTAGCAAGAAAATAAAATAAAAAAAAAAATCTGCCCCCAAAGCTACCCTTTTCTGATTTATCCTTTGGCCCTGCACACCAGAGGATCACTACTTTTCATCCCTCTGATCTCTCTGTGAAAATTAAGACTCTTGCCACCTCCTTAACATAAAGAAATATTTTCCTGAACCCAGAATCTAGCTGATGGGCATGCAAAGGGTTTTCATACCCACTGAGGATCTGAATACCGCACACTTCTATTAAATACCCTTTTGAATTCATTCATTCATATGAAAGACAATAATGTCAGAATATTCTGTAGTAATTCTTCTTCTCAAAAAACCATAACCTTCAGATTCCTAGTTAATTTTGTGCCTTACAAGCTAGAAAATTCAAGCTGGGGAAAATATTTGGCTGCACAGTTCAACAGTTGTCTAATCAATAGACAATATTTTTCGGAGTATAAGACCAGGGGTGAAATATAAAATTTGTTACTACCGGTTCTGTGGGTGTGGCATGGTGGGGAGGTAAGAAGAAAAAATGCTTTTAAAAGTAAAAAAAAAACCACCTCTCATGATCACGCGGCTCAGCTGGGCATGGGCAGAGGGTGGGGCAGGGATTTTTGCTACCGGTTCTCCGAACCACCCGCCGCCATCGCTACCGGATCGGGCAATCTGGTCAGAACCGGGAGCATTTCACCCCTGTATAAGATGCTCCGGACTATAAGACGCACCTACCTTTTTTGGGGAGGAAAATAAGATATACGCTAGTGCATGGATATGGGAAATAACATGAAATTTTACGTTTGGAACTGTTTTAACTTTTTTTCTTTGCAAAGATTGGTATTGTAAAAATCAGTAAGTTATTCAGCACAGTCTGTTAGATGTAAAGATTTTTCCCGCTCTCTTTATTTTCCTTCAGGTAACATTTTAATTAAGTTAGTGAAATGCTTTTTAAATTCCAGCTAATTGTTGATTCTAGACAGAAATTTTACAATAGAAGGACACAAAGAAAAAAATAAGACTCACAAAACAGTCACAATAACTCTGCCTCCCAGCACAGCAAACAGTCTGCTTTAGTTTCGTTTTCAGCACAGTTTGATTAGCACAAGAAAAAAAAATCTGCCTCCCAGCAATTTGCCTGCTTGCAGGAGGCCCGTGCGGCAATAGGCAATGGCAAATTCCTGCAGCCTGAAACAGCTGAGAGTCGGGCGGCTGATCCAACAGACAATCAACTGCTTGTGCTAATCAGGCTGTGCTGAAGCTGAAACGGGCTGTTTGCAGTTTGCTGCTTGCTGCAAGGAGGTAAGTTGCTAGGAGGCAGAAGCCAAAGGGTGAGGGCCAATGGGTGGACGGGGCTACATTCAGTGTATAAGACACACCCAAATTTCCCCCCTCTTTTAGGGGAGGAAAAAGTGCATCTTATACTCTGAAAAATATGGTAAATATGTACCTCTCTCAGAGCTTCTGCGTAGGAACTCATATCTGTCAGAATGACCAACACGTGCTTTTCACACTGATAAGCCAAGAATTCTGCAGCAGTCAGTGCAAGACGAGGAGTGATTATCCGTTCAATGCTGGAAAAAATAACATTAAACATATGCCAAAGTGAAGGAATGGCTTTCTGCCTGAAGACTGCCTGAACATAACGAGAAGACAAATGCATCCAGTGCCCCAAGGACTTGACTCCTCTTTCAGTCACCAATAGGCTTAGATGTTCCATGAATGCCTACACAATTAATATTAAAGGCCCCACTTTTGGTAATATGATTAATATACCAGACAAAATCCAAGAATGAAGATTCCAGTCCACTTACGTTGGATCATTAGCCAAATTCAAGAACAGACACACGTTGTCCATGGATCCGTTTTCTTCAAAGTCAGATTTGAAAAATCGAGCTGTTTCCATGTTCACCTGCAGTAAAGCAAGGAAATGAAGTTGACCCAAACTCAGCTTACAGAAAATATCACTGTAAACATGTAGTAGGCATAAAGATGCCTATTACGTTCGTAAATTTTGTCTTTTCCCCCGATTTTTATTTTTTTAGCAAAAAAGAAAAAAAATGTTGCCCAAAGTTGGCAGCAGTCTCAGAGAAATGGGGACAAGTTACTTTCCCATGGAGGTGCCCATTTTTCTTAGCAATGAAGGAGAAAATAATTTTGCATGCATTTAATTACTTACTCCCATCGCAGCAAATACAATGGCAAAGTTGTCAGCACTGTAGTCTACCACGTCTTTGGATTTCTTCACCAAGCCTGCCTGACGACAGATCTGAGCTGCTATCTGGGGTAAAAAAATGGCAATGTATGACTTCAGTGTAATAAAGAGTTGATTATTAGGAAGAATGTAGATGATAATGCTATCCAAGTGTCATTTATGAGGATAACTGCTTTAATACAGGTAGTCTTTGACGTGTGACTGTAATTGATATCATTATTCTGTTAATTGAGCCTGGAATGTAGAAGAACATAGGTAGAGCCTGAGGATGGAGTCAAGAGAGTAATCAGCCTAGAGTCATTATGTTCTCACAACTGATTCAAGTCCAATTACTCTTGAATTCTATTAACTCTTATTTAGCGCCAATTTAGATTTGACCATTAGTTGATTAGATTCTTGTCAGTAGGCATGAACAATAAATGGGCTAAACTAGAATTTAAAATGTGGTCCTGAATCTTTGTGCCCGACAGAATGACAGTCATAAAGTCATGTCAGTTAAGGAGGTCATCATGTTACCAACCTCATTATTACAACAAGTTTTTGTCATTAACGACTTGGTTGTTAAGCAAGTCCACTGCCTGCAATGGGTACCTTTTGTCAGAAGCCAAAAGTAAAAAAATGGGTTTTTGGCAAAAAAAATAATCATGAATTGTGGTCATATGACTGTAGGACACTGCAAACAGTCATAAATATGATCACAGGACCGCTGGGTACTCTGGGCATCATAACTTTAAATGGTTGTTAAGCAACTGGTCATAAGTCAAGGACTGCTTATACTTGGTTTGGCAGCATTTACATCAGGGGTGTCCAAACTACGGCCCGCGGGCCAACTGTGGCCCGCGGGTCAGTTTTTATTGGCCCGCAGCAAATTCTGAAAATATAATTGAATATGGCCCGCACATGGCGCTTGAGCTCAACTCTGTTGCACTTCTCAGTTTCAACACTAGATGGAGCCAGTCACAGAAAAGGTGCTTCTCCACTAAACAAAATTAAGCAAAGAAAAATATTTACCACGAGTCACCAGAAATGGCAGCACCGAAGAAACGCAAGATAGCAAGTGAGTGTAGAAGATTTCAAACACGGTGGGAAAATGAATATTTCTTTAAAGAAATCAACGGAAAGTGTGTGGCCCGGGACTTTGCTTATTTTTCTGTATTTGGCCCTCACCAAAAAAACTTTGGACACCCCTGATTTACATGCTACATCTCCGCATCTCCAAGAAGGCATCCTTGGATTTCATGCAGCTTTTAAATGAAATATAATGGAGTTCAGCTTTCAACATGATTTTAGCTTAATGTTTTGATCTAAACGTTTGGATTTCTTAAAGAGTTTTATTTTTAAGCTTGTTTTTATACTTGAGCTCCATGAAGGACTTGCTAGAGAGTGGCCTCCAGTTTTTTCTTCTTCTTTTTGATCTGTCCAAGAATTCGACCATATGGTCATCTCCAAGCAGAGGAAGTGAGATGACTACTCCATAAAACACTATTCAAACCCCTACCTCGTTATGGGGCAATCCAGCAGCAGAGAAAATGGGGATTTTCTGGCCTCTGGCAATACTGTTCATACCATCTATAGCAGAAATGCCAGTCTGAATCATTTCTTCTGGATAAATTCGACATTGAGGATTGATAGGCTGACCTATTTCATTTTAATGGAAAAAAACAGTCCATTTTAGTCTGCATTTTTGAAAAAAGCATGACCAGCATTTCCCACAAAAATATTAAAATCCAACGTACCCATGTTACAGTTCAAGCAATTTGTCTAAGGAAGTAGATATTTCTGAAGCATCAATAGCAGGGGTGTCAAACTCAATTTCATTTGAAAGCAGCATCAGGGCTGTGTTTCACCGGGGTGGGGGGCGTGGCTGGGGTAGGCATGGCCAGCTCAACATCACTCATGTTTGGGGCACCTGTGGTGGGGCTGGAGGCATGCATTGTCTCTCCAGTGGAGGAAGGTGAGATCAGGGAGAGTGCCAAACCCTTGTCCTCCAGAGGAGCCTCACCGGCCCTCTCAGGCCACACAGAGGACCCCTGTCCAGAGCCTTAGGCAGCGAAGGGAAAGCACCCAGCCTGGCCCTTGAGCTCCTAGGGCACCAGGACCCAAAGCCCAGCTTCCCCGAGGGGGTGCCTGGCATTCCATATCTCCTTGAGGCTGCTGTTCTTGCTCTCCATGGGCAGGTTGCTCATGGTGCATGTTTTCGGCCATGATGGCCTCCTGCAGCCTCTGCCAGCAAAAATGGACCGGGGGCTGTGGCCGCCCCCCCTAGGCTCCATTTTCAGTTGCGACAGCTCCTGCAACCCTCCGCCAGCAAAAGCAGCGGGGGGAGGCAGCTTCATTTTCACTGGCAGAGGCACTGTGGGCCGGTCCTTCGCTGTTTCTGGCCAGATTTAAGCACCCCACAGGCCAGATCCTCAGGGCCTTGATCTATACATAGCAAGGCCTTGTGTGAGTTACTAACTGCAAGCTCCTTCTTAATTGACAGCCTCTAAAAATGGTGGAGTACTTTCAAAGCTTGAGGCCACACTGCATTTTTATTATTTAAACGACTACACAGTCATTTCTGTGTTCCTTGAAGACCTCACCCAAGAAATGTCTAGTTCTCACAATCACTTAAAGCAAGTTAAAAGTTTCAAGGTGTTGAAACTGGATCTTGCTATTAATGGGTTAGAGTATCCTTTAGAATATAAGGTCAATCTTTGAAAAGAGACAGCGTAAGAAGTCTTCTGATTTTCTAGCTTGTGTAGGGATGTGCAAATGAGCCAAGATCTAATTTTAGTTTGTGATATGATTTGGATTCCACATGCCAATTTTTGAATTGATTTGAACATTTGGATGAATGCATGTAGTCAACAAACCTTCAAATCAATCTTCAAATCGATCACTTCATTCACTGAATCCTCAAATCTGTTCAAACCCCAACTGGTGTGATGGGATCGCAGCAATTTGATTAGAATGGGTGTTTTAATCATATTTCATTTGACTCCATATTTGCGACTGAACATTCACACAGTTCTGCTTTCCTGAGCTGTTTCTTTTATTATACTAGTCTACTACTAAAGAACTGCAAACCCATTTCCTGTGAAATTTTTATATTAAACATTTTAAACATACCCATGATATCAAGGTAGTCTTCGGCCAAGACTACAGGACCTCTGTCTATAGGTTTTCCTGAGCCATTAAACACACGTCCTACAAAGATCAAAATGAGAGGGGGGGGGGAGAGAGAGATGCATTATTACCACAGAAGCTACCATACTGCATACAAAACAGATATCAGGACAAGTCACATGTAAAGTTTTCCATCCAATAAACAAAATCTGATACTACCGAGCATATCTTCAGACACCGGGGTTCGAAGGATATCCCCAGTGAATTCACAAGATGTTCTCTTAGCATCGATTCCCGAAGTTCCTTCAAACACCTAGAAAAGGGCAAATATTTTACTTTGTGTTTTTATTTCAAAAATAGCATTATGCTTGTCCTTTATTTTAGGCTCCAGCTTCAACAGCTCAAAAATAGCTTTATTGTCACAAGACTATTTTGATGCGAAACTAATTCCAAACCCAACAGGAAATAAGATGATGTTAAGCTTTCCTGGAACAAAAATGTTGTGAGACCAGAAACTGAATGTACTTCTCTTTCATAAGAAGCCTGGAGGCACACAGTTTCTAAAATATTACAGCTCAGTTTAATAAGCTCAATCTTATATAAAAAAGCTTTTGGACCCTAAAATAGCAGGTAAGAATACAGGCAGTCCTTAACTTACAACAGTTCATTTAGTGACCGTTCAAAGTTACAACGGTATTGAAAAAAAGTGACATGGCTGTTTTTCACACTTATGATCATTACAGCATCAAAAATCAGATGCTTGGGAACTAGTTCATATTTATGATGGTTGCAGGGTCCTGGGCTCATATGATCCCCTTTTGCGACCTTCTGACAAGCAAAGTCAATAGGGAAGTCGGATTCACTTAGCAACGTTACTAACTTAACAAATGCAATGATTCACTTAACAACTGTGGCAACAAAAGTCATAAAATGGGGCAAACTCACTTAACAATGTTTCACTTAGCAACACAAATTTTGGGCTCAATTGTGGTCATAACTTGAGGACTACCTATAAAAGAGTATATCTCATTACTTCAGATAACTTATTTTCATTGCAAAATTAGAAATATGACTGGGAAGCAATTTACCTGAACTACAGCTTTGGATCCACTGACTTCTAGGACTTGTCCACTTCTCTTTGTTCCATCAGGGAGTGTCAAATGCACAATCTCTGCATATCTGGGAAACTAAATAATAATAACAACGATCAACTGTGCCAAGAGATTTTTGTTAAGAGCAGGGGAGAACACAAAATTAAAGCACAGAACATCAAGGGTAATCTAGGTCATTTCTTCAAATTTAAAGGTTAAATTAAAACCTGAAAAAACTTAAAGGAAGACTAAATTGTTAAGACATAATTATAGACCAGTGTTTTTTCCCCAATATCATTTTTACTAGCATTCAGTATGAAATTCTGACAGCCATAGCAATGGCGTGACAGCCACCTGTCAGTGAAAATTTACTATGGCATTTTATGGATAAGGGATAAATTTATCTAGTTTTCTCAACCCAGAAAAAAGCTGGCATCTATTCAGTAGCTTCCCCAAACTGATGTTCTTAAAATGTGATGGACTGCAAACTCCCAATCAAAATTAGATATGCCCCGGATGCTGTTGTTAGTCCAATATCAGAAAGGTCGGTCTAACTTTTCATGTTTGAAATTCCACAGTGACATTGATAATGCTTTTGTATTTGATGTGAATGTTCAAATGCTTCTGTAAATAAACCCATCGGTTATTTGTCTATGAATGTTATTTTACTGCAAAGGATGGGATGAGATTTGCATGTCTGTATTGAACATGTTGAGAAATGCTTGTCCACAAGGATGGTGTGGACACAGAGTCCATACATTGGTTTGAATGTAATTTTCATTACAATATCAACCAAGCTAGCATTGAAATGGATAATTGCAAAATGCACTTAGACATATAGAAATGTTTGCTATAATTAAGGAAAACACAACCATAGAAAACTGCAGTTCAAATGAAATGTTTTACAAACCTATCAAATCCCAAATTTACCTTCACTTGATCCAAGATTACGAGCGGTCCATTAACTCCAGACACTGTTTTATAGGCTGAAAAGCCAAAATGAAGAAAAGACATTAAAATGCACTCTTAGTCAAAATTTACACAAATTTACTAAGTAATAATGGAGGCTATGTAATCACATCAAATACATTTGTATGCTTGATAGATCATCTCTGGAAAAGAGATCACAACTAGCCGAGTCATATGCTAGATATGGGGTGCCAATTACAGCTCAACATATGACTGCAATTAAGCCCAAAATTTATGTTGCTAAGTGAGAAATTTGTTAAGTGAGTTTTGTCCCATTTTACAACTATTCTCGCCACATTTATTATTGCAGCTCTTAAATTAGCAACATGGTCGTTAAGTGAACCTGGTTTCTCAGTCAACTTTGCTTCTCAGAAGGACACATAACGGGATCACATGACTCCGGGACACTCCAACTGTCATAAATATGAGTTAGTTATCAAGCATCCGGATGTAAATCACATGACCATGTGGATGCTGCAACAGTTGTAAGTGGGGAAAATGGTCATAAATCATTTTTTTCAGTGCTTTTGTAATTTCAAATGGACACTCATTTAGTCAACTCTTGTAAGTTGAGGACAATCTGTATTGTAAGCTAGCTAAAGTACCCTAAAGAGATTTATTATGCCACTGCTTTTTTGCCTCCAGTCTCTGAAAATGTAAAATCATATAAATAGACTATCAACCTGCGATGCAACTCTAAAGTTGCTGACAACTAATTAAAAGGATGTATGTTATTGTCAAGACAGTATATCTAGCCTTCTTTGTTTCACCCTTTGCTGCAAAAGTGTTGGGGCCGGGAGATCACCACAAGTTCAAAAGCTGCAGATTCTTAATCTTTAGGACAAAATTTTTGGCACAAGAAAACAAATCAGAAGCTGCAATCTTCTCAGAGTACACTATGGCTCTGCATTAGAATTTCCTTCAATGAATAGCTGGGAAAGATCATATCCATTTGCATTGGCACCAGTTATCTGCACCTTCTTGAGCACTCAGTAGTGGGAAAGCAATCAGAGGCAGACATTTGAGATCCCAGTTTCTTACTCTGGGTTAAAGGGATCTGAACTATCCACAGTTGGGCCCACACATGGCTGGAGGATGTGTTACTATTTCATTTTGCTTCTTATTCATGACACTTGCAAGGATCAACTGGTTTGAACCAATGTATTCATTTTATGTTTTCTAAGAAAATGTGCTATAGAGTAGGGGTCCCCAACCCATGGTCCATGGATTGGCACAAGTCTACAACATGGCAGAAACTGGCCAGAGCAAACAAGCGAAGGCAACACATGAAATCACGCCCCCCCCCGCCCCCGGGTCCACAGAAAAACTTCTCCCCATGGAATTGGTCCCTGGTGTCCAAAAGCTTGGGGGCCACTGCTATAGAGCACTATCTCTGCCACCATCAGCCCCTATAAAGAAGGAGCAGAAAAAGGAGAATAATTGCACATAAACTGAAATTTGATTCATATATTGCTTTAAATCAGTAATTTTCATAGTGTGGTCTTAACCTTAGCAATTCCAGAAACCCCTTTAGGAGTCTATGAAGTCAAATAAATAAACTTTGAATGATTCTGGGGAACTCATAGCAAGGAAATTACAATGAAACCAATAAAAAGTAAATATAAAGGAACCATGAATTACTGGTAATACCAGATATGAATTTGATCCCTGTACTTTTGCCTGGCTCAATGCTTCTGCCAAAGAAGTTTCTCACACCTATGTCCCTCCTGTAAGAAGAGGGCTATTTTATTGGGTGCCTAGTTCTTTACACTTTACAGTAAACAATAATCCTCAATTTACAACAGTTCATTTAGTGACCTTTCGAAGTCACAATGGGACTGAAAAAATGACTTATGACCATTTTTCACACTTATGACCCTTGCAGCATCGCCAATTCATGTGATTTACAGTTAATGCTTAATAAGTGGTTCATATTTATGAAGGCTGCAGTGTCCTGGGGCTTTCTGATAACCTTTTGCAACCTTCTGACAAGCAAAGTCAATGGGGAAGCCAGAGTCACTTAACAACTATGTTAACATAACAATTAAAGAACTGCAATGATTCACTTAACAAGCCGCAGGCCTGCACCCTGGAGACGCAGCTGACAGTGCAAAGTGGCGTTCCGAAAAGCGGACCCTGCACTGGCAGGAATACTCTAGGAAGAACAAGAATGATTCACTTAACAAATGTGGCAAGAAAAGTCATAACATGTGGCAAAACTCACTTAATAAATTTCTCACTTAGCAAAATAAATTTTGGGTTCAATTGTGGTTATAAGTCAAGGACAACCTGTACCTGATTCTCCTGAATGGGTACAGAGATTTTTTAAAAATTGGAGGAATCCTCATAAAATCCTGGATTCTCAAGAACTCATAATTTTAGAGCATCTCTCTCATTCGCCCTTTAAAGAAAACCACCTGGAAACTAGAAACGACCACCACGTTTCATTCATTCACTGGATGATAACCTTAGCTTTCTTACCTGTTGACTAGAGTAGTAAAAGTGAGTTTTAGGAATGCTTTCTCTGTCCACTTTAGCTTGTCTATGAGAAGCTTCTGAAGATTAAATGTGCATGGCCCAATTTCTAATGTCTTCTAATATTTGTCTGCTCAGAAATAGTGTGACCTGGTTCTTACACCAAGGTCTATCAAACAAGTCAGTTAGATGAGCTTATATATAACATGCCATACCTTACTTAAATCAGGGTTTTAAAATGAAAAGGGATGATTTCATAGCAAATCAAAGCCATGGTTTGCTTATAATGCCACAAGAACCTGGATCCATTCATCATGCTAAATTTCAAGAATTACCTCCACCAACCATACGTTAATACATACCCTGTCATTTTGTAAATAAATAAAATTCTGTGAAGCACTGTGACCTGTTCCCATTGTCAAGATGGCTACAAGAAACACAACTATCTCTGTGATATGCAAAAAAGTTCATCTGGGCTCACAGAGGCAGCCAAAAGATATGCAGGAATTATTTTACAACAGTCTATTCAGAAAGGAAGTTTGAGACACTGTACAATGAATAAGGGATGGGGGAAGAGGTGAAAAAGAGCATGCACAAAGGTATAAGGGTCCTTTATCATCCTTCCCAGCAAAAGCTTCAATTTAATCCCACATGACTGTAAAAAGAGAAGCACTTCAAAGAGCACAAGGGCTTTATCAGACTCATAAGATGAAAGAGTAATCATTAATCATCATCCCCCAAAATTAAGGAAAGGATGAACAAACCAGATTATTTCTAGGACAGAATAACTGAGTAAGAAGCTGCATCCAATCCATAATTATCTAGAAATAAATCTCACTAAACAATAGCGATTCTTAAAATATGCCAAAGGGATTGTCCTGTGAAGGTCACACCTAAGCACAAATCTTTATGGAATCCAACAGGATCAGATCCAATTAAAGATTTGGTGGACAAGAGATTAGCCATTTTCACACATTTAGTAGCTACATTATAAGTCTGCTTTAGTTGTGCTATTGTTGTTATTGCTATTTACAAATTGGACGAGGGACAGAATAAATCTGTTCTTCCTTAGTCACCCCACTTTGTCTTTGTGACAATTTAAACTCATTTTGCTCAAAAATTCCCTTCAGCATGGTCATTAGATGCTACAGGTAGTCTCGATGTACAACCATTCATTTTGTGACTATTTAAAGTTACAAAGGCACTGAAAAAGGTGATTTAAGACCATTTTTCACATGACCATTGCAGCATTTCCCACACTCACCTGATCAAAATTCAGATGCTTCAGAGCTGATTCATATTTATGACATGACAGTTGCAGTGTCCTAGGGTCATGTGATCATCTTTGCAACCTTCCAACAATCAAAATCAGTGGAGAAGCCAGATTCATTTAAGAACTGTGTTACTAACTTAAATGGCTGCAGTGATTCACTTAACAAGTGTGGCCAGAAAGGTCATAAAATGGGGTAAAACTCACTCAGCAAATGTCTTACTCAGCAACAGAAATTTTGGGCTCAATTGTGGTAGTAACTCAAGGACCACCTATATTCACTTCTGATCTCGGGAAAGGTAAACCCAGAATCTTATTTATCCAAAATGTCTCATCAGGTCATCTACCCCATAGCATTATTTTCTTAGGCGTCACATAATACATTGTACTTGGTGGTTGGCTTAATATAATGTGTAAATCCAGTCATAATTTTAATGATACAGTTTGCATCTAGATTAAAACATTTTATATAAGTAAAATTATCATCGTTTATTTGTGCTAGCAATTATCATGAGGATGTCTCAAATTTAACTAGAAGAACAGCTATATGAAACTATTTATAGCAAACATGATAGTATGTTACCTGTGTTGTGTCAACACAGAAATATTTACATGCCTGGTGGATTTGTAACAAAGTTTTTGGTGTACGGTAAAGACGTTTTTACAGTATCACCAATTATGCTGATAATACTTGGGTTTTAAATCAAAACAATGTTAAAGTGTACATCTTTTAAATATTTTAAAACAATTGGTTTTTTTTAACCCTAACCTTAAATGTTTTAACATTGTACATATTCTTCTGCTGTTCAAAAGATGTGTATGGTAAAACAGATATCTACAGTGTGTGTGTGTGTGTTTCATAGCAACTGGAGACCAATCAACAAGATTTTTTCCTTCAATCTCTACCACATTTGGGTGTTAGCTACATCCTTAACAGCTATTGCACAACTGCAAACTATTTCTGCTAAAATATTGCCAAAGTGCAAATCCCAGTCTCTTAGAAGTCCCTCAAAAGGTATCATCTAGGATGCTGTTTGAAAGCAGGCTTAACAGTAAAGTTACCGATAATTTTCAGATAATATTTACAACATAAGCACAGTCTTACATGTTATCCTAGATAACATATTCCTTGTAACTGCAGAAACGATATACACGAACACCCAATTTTACCCCTAACCTCCACAAATAAGTCTGAAGTTAGTTAAAATGTGGCTATCCAGGCCAATTCTGTACAACTACAATATAAATCTTATGATTAATTCCTGAACATTTTGTCTTTCCCCCCCACTTTTTTAGGGAGAAGGATTTATTTCCTGTCACTCTCCAAACAATCTCATTTCCTTCCTGTGTGTTTGCGCATACAAAAATCCAAATATTCCAGTGTACAGTAAGGACCCTACGCTTCTAAGAAAGCAACAACCAGCCACAGAAGACCAAGTCAGAATCCATGTGGCTAATATCGATTAATCCTTCCAAATTTGGCCAACATTGCTGGCAAACACACTGAAGTTCTTTCAGCAAGAAAGTTGCAGGCAAATCAGCTGAGCCTCAAGTATCTTACTCCAGACTTAGTTATTTATTTATATCCTAGTTTGCAGTACTATCTGAGAAAGAAAGTGGATTACCTCTTGCTTAAATGAATTTCCTCCACATCCAACATCTGCATCTGTCTCTTCACTCTTTTCAGAAATATCTCGTTCTCTCATTCTGTTGAAGATGAAGAACCATATCTAAAAGCTGAACCCCTTAACTAAAGATATTCGGATGCTTGTGTCACACAAGGATTGGCCAAAGGCAACATTTTTTGGCTGATATGTGCATTTTAAATCTCAAGGGCATGGCATTTTCTGTCACAGGAAAGTCTTACATATTCTTAAAAAGAATGAGTGAGGATAGCCACAAATAATGCATTTACTAGAAAGCAAAGTCTTGAGGTGCTTCCCACTCTAAGTCTCCTTTTCTCCACCACCTAAGCTTAACTCTTCCTTCCTACGTGGGCAACCTCGCAACCAAAGCACAGGGCTAAGTCCTGTACTCTAGAAATATAAAAATGCTTGGAATGCACTTTTGAAAGTAAACAATTCTGGGGGCTAAAATGTGTGGCTTTGCAGCACAGCTGATATGTGTTTTTGATCTCCTTGAAGACTGGAAAGGTTTATTTTTCTTTTAGAAAAATTAAAGCAGGAGTGGGAAGAAATATTAGATACATTTGCTACCTTGAGTTATTTATAAAAAAATAAAAATATACAGAAATACAAGATACATCTCTGAGTATAGGGAAATAATACTATTACTGGTAAGATTCAGGATCATGGAGGTGCTGAAAAGACAGGATGGGAGGATACACAAACCTCTATTCAACTAAGGAATTATCTCTAATGTAACTTTAATATAACATTTCACAGCTTCCTCAGCAACATCTTCTCTGGAGATGCAAAGAGAGAAAAGAGACTACTAAGAAAAAGAGAAACCTTGGCTTCCATCTACATAATTAGATTTCTTTACCCTTGCCTGGAAATTACCTCTATATAGGTAAAGGTATCTTCATAAAGCAAACTAGATGTGCTTCTAAAAAACATTTCTCTGTTGTTGGAATGTTTCTGTTCAACCCACTCTTGTATCTGTATGGGATCCATGAAGCTATTTTTCACTGCCGCAACACAGGATATCCCCATTCTGGGAGTTCCACAATTGTAAAACTTTATTTGCTGTCACACTGCCTTTGATTTAAAGCAACAAGATCAGCATCAGGAACATCCCTGTTCTGATCTGAATAGTAACCAAGCTTACTTTCCCAGTGAATAACTGAGCCTATTTTACTTTACATCTGATTTAATTGCCTACAGTAAACTTGTGCACCACCTTATGCAAGGACCACCATTATAGCTGAGTGGCAAATTGCCAAATAACCAGCCAGCTCAACAATCTGAAGAGGTCAGCCTCTACATTTCCTCTCCCTTACCTGATCTAAAGGCAACCAAGGCAATTCCAGATCAGGCTGAAATGAATAAAACCAGCTGTCTCATGCAGCAATGTTGGAACTGTTCTTAAATTAACTCGTTTCTATCTTTCCTTCATTTCACCTAGCAACAATAAACCTATACCCCAAAAGACCAGAAAGTGTGTCTCATCCCTAGAGCATTTCACACACTGGGATGTGAGAGCGAAACCTCTGAATGCCAGAGCCATCTTGCTTCCACTGACTGCTTTCACGCAAGCCTGCAGTGTATCACATGATCTTGAGGCTTAGCCAGAATCTATTAGTCAGAAGGTTTCACAATCTCTCATTCTCATTTCTCGATTTAATAGCAAACCAGGATGGTTCTGTTTGAACCTTTAAGAAAGAGAGAGAGAGGAAAAAAAACAGGCAGGGAGAGAATCAGCTTCAAGGGGCAGCAATATTATGAGTGACAAAGACAATCCGTCAGTGGTGGAACAAGAGCATTCTAGTGGTTTCTTTCATGCACAAATCAGCACGGGGGAATAAGCTGACCAAGGAAAGAGAAGACAGTCCATATTAAAAAATGGGGGAGAAAGACGTGAAGGGGATACGAAAAAATGATAAAATCATGCGAGTTATTGCCTCAGATTAAAACCAAGGAAATTACAGAAGAGGAATCATTTACTGAAGCATATGTACTGTTAAGAGAATGGGCACGGAGTGCCATAAAGCAGTTTATCTGATCCTGCAGGGGGTGGCACTGCAATATAGCCCCCTTTGGGCCTCTCCACTCCCAAAATTATCTCTTCACCTTGGGATTTATTTTATTTTATGGCAATCTACCCTACCCTTGGACAGTCAGTTCTAGCTAAGGGAGGTTTACTTGAAAATAAGCCATCCTAGATTTCACTGGCCTTACTTGGAAGGAAGGCCTTCCAGCAGAAACTGGCACTGCAGTGCTCTTTGTGTGTGCAAGGAGGGCCTAGCCTGGAGGGCCTGGTGGGTCTGATGCCAACCTAGGAAGCATTCAAGAAAGAGACACTCAACATCCTTGGAGAGAAAACAGAAAGGTCACACAGAGGCTCTTCCTGCAGGATGATGGGCATGAAGCAGGGAAAAGGAGGCAGAAGCTGGGCCTGGTACAAGGTCCGGTCTTCACTGCAGGGTTTTGGGGCATGGAAACCTCTGGAAGAAAGGCTTGCATTCCCTTCCCGGGCAAATGCACAGAACAGAAGGATAGGGGCATCCTTTTTGATGCCAGGATGAGACCTGAAAAAGGAGGGGCTGCATCCCAGCCTGCACCCAAGAAGAGCTCCTGCATCGCCCTCTCTCTCTCTCCCGCCCCCCCCCCCGCATCATCACAACGCACGGACAAAATTGCCCATCATCCCCAGCCAACATGAGATTTGCAATCCAATAGAGGGCGCCAAAGTTGGACCTGCTGCAACCAGGCGGATCCTCTCCTCTTGCCCAGTGAACAAATCTTAGCTTTCCCCCTTTCGGGAGAGAAGAAGCCGAGCCTATCCGAGGGATCCCGGGCGGAGGTGCGCCTCCCCCGCTGGTCTTTTTCCAGCTCCATAAAGGGCTAAAAGGAGAAGCTCTCTTGGCACTAAGGCGATGCCGGGCCCCCGTACTCACTGAGGCGGGGCTGAGAGATGTAATCGCGGGTGACAGCGGCCGCCTGATCCCGCGTCGCGCCTCCGCCGCTCAACTCCGAGACAGCACCGTTCACCATCCCCCGAATAGCCCGCATCGCCGCCATCTTGTCCCGTCTGGACTGCCGCGTGACTGCGCAGGCGCTGATATAAGCGCTCTGCGTCACCCCCCTCTACCCCGCCTTTCTGTCTCACGCCAACCCGGAAATCGCCGGGAGAGGGGCGGGGCTGGAGGAGAGGAGCTGGCCAAAGTGCTGAAAGGCGGGGCCAGAAAAACGCGAGGGAGACGCGCAGGCAAAAGCAGGGCGAGACGCAGAGCGCAGTACAGAAGAACCTCGCCCCCGTCTGCAGGTTGCAATGGAAGCCATAGAAGCGTGGAGAGACTCCCGACTGGGCCCAGGGTGTTCCCTGCCCACCCCAGGTGCCACAAAGACAGGCATGCCTTAATCGGGGATCAAGTTGCATCAGAGAGCTGGGACAGTTAGTTTCCACCAATTCCTGGTACTGCAAAGTGGCTGAGCTTACCTTCTGTTATCCAAATCCGCATCATACAACAACGAAAGAGCCTCTAAGCACCTGCAGAGGGGCTTCTCCAAGTGCCACTTGTACAGCATAGAGAAGTCAAAGCTGCCAGTCTGGATTTTGCTATTTAAAACTGCAGGGAGATGAATAGAATAGAATAGAATAGAATTTTTTTATTGGACAAGTGTGATTGGACACACAAGGAATTTTTCTTGGTGCATATGCTGTCAGGGTACATAAAAGAAAAGACGTTCATCAAGAATCATAAAGTACAACACTTAATGATAGTCATAGGGTACATATAAGTAATCAGGAAACAATATCAATATAAATCATAAGGATACAAGTAACAAAGTTACAGCCATACAATCATAAGTGGAAGGAGATGGGTAATGGGAATGATGAGAAGATTAATAATAGTGCAGATTTAGTCAATAGTTTCACAGTGTTGAGGGAATTATTTGTTTAGCAGAGTGATGGCGTTTGGGAAGAAACTGTTCTTGTGTCTAGATATTCTGGTGTTCAGTGCTCTGTAGTGTCGTTTTGAAGGTAGGAGTTGAAACAGTTTATGTCCAGGATGTGAGGGGTCTGTAAATATTTTCACAGCCCTCTTTTTGACTCGTGCACTATATAGGTCCTCAATGGAAGGCAGGTTGGTAGCAATTGTTTTTTCTGCAGTTCTAATTACCCTCTAAAATCTGTGTCTGTCTTGTTGGGTTGCAGAACCAAACCAGACAGTTATAGAGGTGCAAATGACTGACTCAATAATTTCTCAGTAGAACTGCATCAGCAGAACTGTATCAGTTCTGCAGATGTAGATTAATATTGTAGTGAATTACTGTGAGACAAGATGGATGGCTAATACATTTTATAAATAAATAAATGAACAAGGATCATGTTCTCCCCTTGAAAGTAAAAGCAAAACTTCATGGTGTAAAATAGATTAAGATAGCCTTGTCTACTTGTCAGGTTAGTAGCAGCCCTTTCAAAGTGAATTATAAGCAATATAAACAGTTGCAAATAAAATACAAGCAATAGGAGAGAAAAAGAAATATATTAGGATTTTTTTTTTTACCATAGGAGATTCTGTGCCAATAGCTCTGCAGGGCTAGAAACAGGGTGGGAAAAGGTCAGATAAGCAGAGACTGTAGTGACTGCCAGTCTCAATAACCTTCTCTTAGAGTAGTCAGTGGAAATGAGTTCTAGATCTTGCTATCTGGGGCTGATGGGAGTTTATTGGGTTTGGGAAAACTGTTTCAAAGAAATAGCACAGAGCACATTTTTGTCCTGAGAGCTAGTAAACAAAAGTAAATACCCTGGCACCAAAGCAAGAGAAAGATAGAAACTGGGTGAAGAGAAAGTCATTAAATCTGTTGTATTTGCCTGGCAGGAGAAAACAGCAAGGGGGGAAACAGCTGTGCCGCACAATTTAATTTCACTAGAAAGCAGGATTCCAGCAGCAGCAATTTTAAATCATGCTGCACAGCTGATTGTCAGAAATACCGGTTCAGAGGAACTGGTAGCTTTTTTTTACTACTGGTTCACCTGAACCAGTAGTTTTTTTTTTGTCATAAAAAAGTTTTATTTTTACAATCATATCAAACAGCTCATCCAATGTACAGTTATATACAATTAGTCGGGCTTGCCCAGTCACCACCACCCTTTTTAACACTCTTCCCTCTTCTACCTTCTACTTTCCAGACCTTCCTCTTCTTCTCTTATCTACATCCTCTCCTCCCTCCACCCTCCACCTTCCTTCTCCCTCTTCTACCCCTCTTCCTTCCTCTTCTCCTCTTTCCTACCTCCTACTCTCTCCTCTTTTCTCCCTCCCCACCGTTCTAAAATGGTAACTGGGCAGATCCGACCCTACATTAATTATATTTATACATCTTCAATAATCCCTGTACATTAACCATCATCCTCTACCCTCAACCCCCCAATTCCCCTCCCCCTTACCCCCCACCCGCCACCCCGACTTCCCAGAACAAAATGCAGGGTATCAAAACTAACAATCATAATCCAAAATAATTCCTAAATTATAATCTCTAGTCACTCCACACATAATCACACTCTCAATTCCCCTCTCCTTCTGAAATAAATCTAATACAAAATATTTCCTAAATTTACTCATATGCTATTCGATATTTTTTTATCTGATACTTATTTTGAATATAATCAATCCACATTTTCCATTCTAAAATATATTTTTCTTGTGTATAGTCTTTCAAGTAAGCAGAAATTTTTGCCATTTCTGCCAGATTTGATACTTTGAATGTCCATTCTTCAATTGTAGGTAATTCTTCTTTCTTCCAATATTGAGCAATCAAAAGTCTCGCGGCTGTTATTAAGTTCAAAATCAATTTAGTCTCTATAGCTGTACAATCCATAATTATTCCTAGTAGAAAGAACTGTGGAGTAAACTTAATCTTCTTTTTCAAAATATTCTGCATGATCCACCATACTTTAATCCAAAATGCTTTAACTTTTTTACAAGTCTACCATATATGGTAATAAGTAGCATCTTCACAATCGCATCTCCAACATTTAGCCTGTACATTAGGATACATACATGACAACTTTTTGGGGTCTAAATGCCATCTATAAAACATCTTATAAAAATTTTCTCTCATATTTTGCGCTTGTGTGAATTTAACATTCCTCACCCAAATTCTTTCCCAAGTTTCCAACGTTATTGATTGCTGAAAATTTTGTGCCCATTTAATCATACAATCCTTAACCAATTCAGTCTCTGAATCTATTTCTACTAATACATTATACAACCTCTTAATATGCTGTTGGCCTTGATCTCTCATTTGTTTTAACAAATTATCCTCAGTTTGCTTAACACCTATTTTTTGATCTAATTTCCATCTAGCTTGTCATTGTCCATATTGGAACCATGTATAATTTTTCCCTTCTTCCCCCATCTTTTCTCTGGATTTTAATTGTAATTCCCCCTTTTCCATACAAAGAAGTTCTTTATAGGTAACTACCTCCATCTTTTGATATATATTTATATTTTCTATCATGTGTCTCGGGATTGCCCATATTGGAATCTTTCCATCTAATTTATATTGATATTTCCTCCAGACCCTCAATAATGCATTTCTAATTATATTATTTTTAAATATTTTATCTACTTTCTTATCATATAATAAATAGGCATGCCACCCATATAACAAACCATAACCTTCTATATTCAAAACTCTTTCCTCAGTTAAATTAATCCAATCAGTAATTAATGATAAGACAACTGCTTCATAATACAATTTTAAATTAGGCATTTTAAGACACCCCCCTTTCCCTTGTGTCCTGCATTATTTTTAATTTTATTCTTGGTTTTTTGCCCATCCATACAAAGTTATTAACCCCCTTTTGCCATTCCTGTAATTTGATATCATTCTTAAGTACCAGTATCATTTGAAACAAAAATAGAAACCTGGGCAAAACATTCATTTTTATAGCCGCTATTCTTCCCAGCAAGGATAGTTGTAACTTCTTCCAATTCTCCATTTCTTTCCATACCTTCTGCCACAATACCTCATAATTATTTTTGTATAATTTGACATTTGAAGCTGTAATATATATTCCTTTCCATTTTACTTTGAAATTCATCCATTTTATTTTCTAATTTTGAGTTAAGTTGCTTGATTTCTTCAACTTCCTCTTCTAATAAAATCACATTTGTTGCCAAACTTTGTACTGCAATTACAAATCCTTCTTTAACTTCTTTATTTCCCACTTGAATTTCTATTATCTGCTCTTTCATTTCAGACATCTCATCAGTTATTACTTTAAATTTTTCTTGTATAAAGTCCTTTAAGTTCTCTTGTAACGCCTCTAAATTCAATGTTCTAGTCTCTGCTGTATGAGCTGGAGAGGCACCAGCTGATGAAATTCCAGAGCCCTTTGTTACAGTAGACTTTAATTGTTTGGCTGCCATCTTCTATAAAGTTATTTATTTATTTATTTCCAACTTAATATTCACTTTAAATCTTCTTAACCTCTGAGAAACACAGTCTTTTAAAGCAATATTTAAAAATCTCCCCTAGATTCTATCAGCAGGCAGCAAAGAGTTAAAGTAGCAAATAACATGCAATTTACCAGGGGCAGACAGCAAGCAATAAAAGTATCATTTTCGCTTTCCACTCGTTAGCTTGTTAACAATTCGCCTCCATTTTCTTGCTATTTTCAAGCTTGTTACAAAGTAACGGGGAATTGGCTTGGCTACTTGCATAAAGTTCTCCCACTTTCATTCTGTCCGGTATAATCCTTTATTGTCCAAAATAAATCTCGGCGTTTGGTCGTGGTGATTGGTTCCGCCAAAGCAGAAAAATCCTCGGATCTGGAGCACTTCGGGTTGCTGAAGGGAACTTAACCCTTCAAACCCCTTTTTTTTCAGGGGCTTTAGGGAAGTTCTACCTCTACCCTGCAGCTCACCTCCTCTTCTTCTCCCGAAGAGGGGTTTTTTCGAACCGCTGGACGGCAGATTTAAGCTGTCCTAGTGATTCCACATAATCCAGAGGTTGGTGATCGTAAAGATCACCGCCATCACCTACGGTGCCAAACAGGAAGTCCCTGAACCAGTAGTTTTTATCACAATTGGTTCACCCAAACTGGTACAAACCGGTATTATTTCACCACTGGTTTATATTTGATATACAGCCATCACTGAAATTATTTCATAATGACTTGATAGCATGAACTTTTCTTAGCTTTTTTTTGTCCTTGGAAATCTCAAAGGTTTTTGGCTTTGTTAGCTGATGAAAGAATGATATCTCCATTAATAAATTCCTAGTGTGACTAGCATTAATGATAAAGGCAAGATTTTTTCTCTTTTTCCACTGTGTTTTTGCACTTATTTCCCTCTAGCTGGGTATACATGTATAAAACTATGTGTTTTCCAATCTCATTCAGCAGTGAGTAGAAGCAAATAGGTTTACAAAGTTTCCTTATGCCTGGTCAGATCACTGGACTGCATTGTATCAGTCACTATTGCTTCCTACAGCCATCCCTTGAAGCCTTTCAGAAGCATTGGAATATAACATTCATGCTGATGAGCATTCATGACAAGGATCTACTTTGTTATATAGGGGTTATACCTGTTGAGAAGGATGTTTTGAATGGATTTAGGTAGGAAACATTCTTGAGGAAGATGGGAATTGAATTTAGGACTTTCTGTATTCAAAGCAGGCCTTCAGATCTCGACCCACTCAAGTAGGATTCTTCCATGTTACAAATTCAGAGAAGCAGAAAAGGAAAGGATGAAGCACCATCCTACTTCCCTTAATTTGCATATAGACAACTGGCTAAGTGCCATCTGCTTCTTCCTCTGGAGGAGTGATTAATATGTGCATGTTTCAGACTCAGAAATGTGTCCCAATGGAATAAATGTTCATGCATTGGTTTGAAACATACAGATAGTCCTCGATTTACAACCATACTTACAGCGGTACCAAAAGTGACCCATGACAGGTCTTCACACCTATAACCATTGCAGGCTGCTTATACTTTAATTTATCATGGTAGAATAGTTTTCTTATGGGTATCTAAGTCCAAAATAGTCTTCTTCTTCTTTTTCCTTATGATTGAACAGATTACATAATACTGAATGTTGCATAACTGATCTATAACTTCAATTGGACTCTCACACAAAGGATTTATTTCACCCATTTTATTGTTTTCCAACTTGAAGCAGTCACTTTTAAAAATATGTTACTAAATTGAACTTAACATTCTTTTACAAAAACAAGGTCCTGCAGAAACTAGCATATGTATGTATGAATTTGTAATTCATAGTTAATTAGAATAACATAATGATTACTGAGTATTAATATAACTCCTTTTAAAAATATTGTCTATTTTTATTAGACAAAAATTAGATGCAATATTCAACTCTGACTGTTCTTTGGGAGGACAGCTATTGAATGGCTCAAATATTTTGGCCACCTAATGGGAAGAGAGCACTCGTTTGTAAAGACCCTGATGTTGGGAAAGACTGAAGGCAAAAGGAGAAGGGGATGGCAGAGGATGAGATGGTTAGTGTGATCAACACAATGAACATGAATTTGGGCAAAACCCAGGAGACAGTGGAGGGGGTGGGGCGCTGGCATATTCTGGTTCATGGGGTCACTAAAAGTCAGGCATGACATAGCAACTGAACAACAATACAAAAACATAATGTTGTCTAATCCCCCTTCATTCACATGTATTAATAATTCCCATAATATTGTTGCCAAGCTTTGAGGTATATTCAGGCTGCTTTCACTTTTACTGCTTCACAGCTTGCCAACAAACCCGGGGGAAAGGGAGGGAGAGATTGGAATGTTTGTTCCAGACAATAACAAGAAACTGCCCCATGTGAACCAAGGACGTTTAGGCAAGGGTTTGCCAGAGGTGTGAAGATTTTTTCCATAACAACATCTGGACACCTAATTGGACAATGTGACCTGAACTAATGGAGGACAGACTATACTTATAGTTATTATATTGAATTGCCTGGGAATTAGCCAGAGCTGGTTTTGCTTTCATTCTTTGCCGAAATGATGTACTCAATAAATTTTTGCATTAAGAGATTGGATCGTTTCAACAGAGCTTGCTTGGTTGGGTTTGTCAGTTGGAATCTTGACAATTGCCCTAAGATGAATTGTTCTCTTTCAGCTAAAAAACAGACCTGCCAACCTAGAAACGAGTAAAGTAATAACTAGCAGTCAGCATGGGTTTGTTAAAAACAGATCATGCCAAACCAATCTTATTTCATTCTTTAACATAGTGACTAAATTAATAGACCAGCAAAATACTTTAAACATAATATACTTAGACTTCAGCAAGGCATTCAACAAAGTAGACCACAACCTACTTCTTCATAAGCTAGAAAAAAGTGGGATAGATAGCTTCACCACCAGATGGATTCTCAACTGGCTGACAAACCATACTCAACAAGTAGTCCTTAATGGGTCTACGTCTACATGGAGTGGAGTAAGCAGTGGGGTACCACAAGATTCTGTCTTAGGCCCAGTATTCTTCAATATCTTCATAAATGACTTAGGTGAAGGAATAGAAAAGGAACTTACCAAATTTGCAGATGATACTAAGCTGGCAGGAATAGCTAAGGTGGATTTTGAGAGACTTGAACACTGGGCCCTAACTAACAAAATGAAATTCAATGTAGAGAAAAACAAAGTCTTACACTTAGGCAAGAAAAACCAAAAGTACACATACAGACTGGATGAAACCAGACTTAATAGCAGTAACTGTGAGAGGGATCTTGGAGTCTTAATGGACAACCAAATATGAGCCAGTAGTGTGCAGTGGCAGCTAAAAAAATCAATGCAATCCTAAATTGCATTAACAGAGGGATACTATCAAGATCAAGTGAGGTACTAATACCACTCTATAAAGCCTTAGTAAGACCACACCTAGAGTACTACATCCAGTTTTGGTCACCACACTATAAAAAAAAATGTTGAGACTCTAAAAAAAGTGCAGAGAGGAGTGTTAGAGTTTGTAGCAATCCAACCAGCATACTAGTAAAGAATTCAGCACGATTCATGTAAATAAGAAACTTCTTTATATACAATAACATATAGCAGAAGCCAGAACCAAAACTCAGAATCCAGAAGCACAGAATCAATAATCATAGAAGTTCTCACTCATCATCTTCAGGCTGGTCGAAACGTCGCCATGAAACCCTCAACCTTACACGGGAAAAGACCCGAATATGCCAAGACCTACATACCTATACCCATGAAAACCTACGAAAATCAATCAATCTATCTATCTACCTACCTACCTATCTATCTATCTATCTATCTATCTATCTATCTATCTATCTATCTAGTCATAATTATTACTTTCAATCCAACTTATATATTTCTAATAGTGATACATATTTATATAAAGTTGCACTCTTTCATTATTCAATTATTCCATGTTTTCTCTTATTATTATTATTTGTTATATAAAACTGTGTACACTAATATTCCCCTTTTCTCTTATTTCTATCTCTTATTCTAACTTTTAATCATATCATCCTTCGTTAAAAAACATTTTCTTTCTATCCTACCTAATGTCTGTCCAATCCTGTCACCTACCTACAAAAAAGAAAAGAAAAAAAAAGAAAGGAAAGAGAGAGGAAAAGGAAGACAAATCAAAACAAACACCAAAGATGAAAGATCATCTATCCATCATCTTTTGTCCGCTTCAATACTTTAATTGCCATGCTTTTTTTCTTTTTGACTTGTCTTCCATATTTCTCTCTAAGATCTTTATCTCTTTCTACATCTGCTTCTTGGCTGTTCAATCTGTGTATTTTTCTCACCCCTACCCTCCTTCTCCAATGCCTCATTTCCAGGATTTTTGCCCATGCCCCTATCTCTCTTCCAAAGATATCTTCCTGTATCTCCAATTCTCTTTTCAACTCCCTTAATATATTTTCCCCCTGGTTTGAGTCATCAATCACTGTTATTTTCTTTGTTGTCACCTCTTTGTCTTCTTTTATTTTCTGATTCTTTGTCTCAGTCTTTTCTACCATTTCTATTGTTAGTGCCTCCCTTTCCTGGGCATCTTGATCTTTGCTCATCATCCCTTGTCCATCCATTTTCCATTTTTCCATAATCTCCTTAAATCCTTTCTCCATAATGTCCTTTGTGTTTTGAAAAAATAACACCATCTCCTTCAATGTTTCACTTGTTTCTTCCTTATAAAGTATCTTATTTTGTTTTTAAGGAAAAAAAATCCACTTTTATTCAACAGTCCAAGAGCTATTTATTCAGTCCTTAAATTGCCCTTCAAGGGATGAGCTAATCACAGTTCTTTATATCCCAAAGGTAAACAGTCAGTTCCATTTGAATAGTCCCAGAAGTTATCAGAAGTCATTCAGGGGTCCCTTTAATGAAGTAGCTTGCTTATTTTCATATTTAAATCTCCAGTAGTCCTGGAGTAGCTGGGGATAATCCAACAGATATTTTCACAGTTTTTTTCATAAGTATTTCCAGGCTTGTAGTTTTCCCATTTGTCAGCAGGTGGCACTCTCAGCTTAGATTTCAATATTACCACTCAGCAATTATCATTTTAGTTATAAATATAAAAGCAGAATAAGTTTTATAGGTAAATGTCAGTATGTATGAGAGTTCATGACTGGGAAGACATGGTAACAAGGTCAGCCAATGAATAGACATGGCAACAAGGTCAGCCAATGGGGACTGTTTGCTGATGCTTAGCACTAGTCTGCTGAATTGAAACCAAAATTTGCTGTTCTCTCCTTTGCCTGTGTTTGCCTGTACTCTCTACTATGCTGGAAGAATCAGCCATTGGTATTGTATATTTATTTTCATGTGTTCTATTATATATAAAGAGAAGTTAATGAATCCTGCTGAATCAGTTACCTGTGTGTACTTTCTGGATGTGATTGCTGCTGCAACATCTGACAGGTTATGGGCCCAGAGCACACAGAAAGACTGAACTTTAATTTAAGATGAGGGATAGCCTGTGTTCTAAGCAGAAGAGAACAAAGCTGTGAAATCTTGCAGGATGGTTGTTGAATTCAGGGAGAGGTCTCTGCCTTTGGGACAGAAGAATTATATTATTTTGGCTGCAAAGATGGACTGTTTCCTGAAGGCTAAGGAGCTCTGGGATATTGTTGTTAGTCCACCCCAGGCACCATTAGCAGCTGCAGAGCAAAGGCAGCCTGGCCTGCATCATCTTAAGTTTAAAGTTGATCAATTTATCAATGTAGCTGATTTAAAGACTGCACAGGATTGGCTGAAGTTAAGAAGTGTGCATGTGAGTGTGTCAGCATGCAAACTTGTGCAATTATGAAGAAAATTATACAGAGCCCATCTGCAACCAGGAGAATCTGTGGAGTAGCATTTGGTACAAATGCAAACTTTATTTGTTGAAACAAATGGAACACCATGGAATGTTAGAACACCATGGAATGAAGTTTCCTGAATCTCAAAAAGTGCTGTTGGTGTTAAACAGTCTGGATGAAACATGGGACATAATTTCTGCAGTATCTGAGAGCAAACCAGAACAGGAGTTGCATTTGGAGGCCTTAAAGCAGCAGTTCTCAACCTGTGGGTCGCGAATGACGATTTGCCAGGGGTCGCCTAAGACCATCGGAAATATGGAAAGTATACTTGCGAGTCGAAGAATCGCACTCCAATGGTTGACTCCACAAACCAGCTGCAGGCTCTTCAAATTGCTAGCCGAATTCGGTTTCAGGCGCAATTAATTAAAAAAGAGAGAAATCTTTGCTCTGATGTCTCCCTCTCAAGCCAGCTGCAATCACTCCCAATCGCTAACCTAATCTGGCTTCAGGCGTGATAAACTTAATAGGGGAGGAGTCTCCGCTTTAATGCCTCCGTCCTCAAGGCAATCGCAAGCAGTTCAGATCGCTAGCCAATACGGCTTCAGGCGCGATAAATTCAAAACGAAAATAATTTTACGGTTGGGGTCGCTGCATCATGGGGAATTGTATTAAAGGGGTCGCCACATCGTTGGGAATTGTATTAAAGGGGTCGCAGCACTATAAAGGTTGAGAACCACTGCCTTAAAGGCTTGTTTGATTGCTGAAGAGAACAAACGGCCATTATAGGAAAAGCCACGAGGAGAAATTCCTGAGGTGGGGGCCCAAGGAGCAGAGAGCAAGCAGCTCCATATGTAACAGACTGGCTGTCTGCAAGGAGCAGAGCAACAGACAAGATGTCTGCAAAGAGAAATTTAGCAGCAGAAGAGATCCACATTACAGCCCAGCAACAGAGGCAGTGTTTCATCTGTGGTGAAAAGACACATTTGAAGAAGGGCTGTTTGCAAAGGAAAAACTATTTGCAAAGAAAAAAGGAAGAAAATCAGCTGATGGACAAATTGCTGTGACAAAAGTCAGCTATTGCAATAGCAGAGACAATGGTTAATAGAAGTGGGGCAAGTAAAATTGTTTTATTATTTACAATTATTAACAATTGTAAATTGTTTTACAAAATGGATCCATCTGCTGGAGATGCAGTAGCCTTGGCAAATGGCCAGAAGGCTAAGGTCATTGGAAGAGGCAGTGTGCAAATTCCATATCTGGAAAAGTTATGTGTGCCTGAAATGGAGCATAATTTCCTGAGTGTCTGTAGTTTAGACAAGCAAGGATTTGAGACCACATTTGTAAATGGCAGGTATCTCATAAAGAGAAATGGGAATCTATGTGTACAGGGCTTAAAGGGGATAATCTTTATGTGTTGCAGGGACAAAAGGTTCATTGTGCACAAACATTTGGAAATGTGGCACAACCCGATTCATGTATTCATCTCTTGCACAGAAAGCTTGGCCATGCCAGCTTCAGAGTTTTGTAAAAGATGGACGAATTTGGAGAAGGATTAAATTTAAAGAGATGTAAAGTATACTTTGATTGTTCAGTATGCAAATCATCAAAGTCCAAGGCATTTCCAGTAAGCAAGAGTAGCACAAGGCAGATAACAAGAGCTCTAGAGCTGGTATGTGCAGATTTGGTTGGGCCAGTGCAAGCCAGTTTGGGACAAGCTAAGTATGCACTAGTCATTGTAGATGACTACAGCAGTTTGGGTTCTGCTATTTACTGAAGAGTAAAATAGAGGTGCTATAGAAATTTAAGTAATGGGTAAGCTTCATGGAAAGGATAAATAAACAACAGGTATGTCAGCTGCAAACTGACAGAGGTTCAGAATTCATGTCAGCAAGTTTTCAACAATGGTTGGGACAATTAGGAATAAAAAGATGCACAAATCTGTACAGAGCAGCTGAGAATAGTGTTTCTGAGAGGCAGAATGGAGTTTTACAAACAATGAAGGACTCACTGCTAGAGCACTCTGGTCTGAGCAGGTCATATTGGGTTGAAGCCATGTTGACTGCTAATTATTTAATCAATAGGCTGTGGAGTTCATCGATTAATGATACTCCATATGCGGTGCTATATGGGAGATAGCCATCTCTGGCATTTAAGGGTTTTTGGAAGCAATGCATGGGTGCATATTCCAAAAGCAATCAGAGGAAAAAGACAACCAAAGGCTAGAAAGCTCAGGCTGCTATCACTTTAGCAATGGGAGCAAGAGAATAGTGATTTCCAGGTCTGCTAGCTTTGCAGAGCAAAATTGGAATAGAATTGATGCAAATTTTTTGAATGATCCACTTAGTGACAGTGATCCACTTAGTGATGGTAACTCACTTAGTGATGTTAACTCACTCAGTGATGGTGTCAGCATTCAGGGAGGAGAAGCTGAAAAGGATATGAAGCAAGAGAGGGTTGACACAGAAAAGCAGTCAATGCCACGAGGTCAGAGTGATGGAACAAGGGGATTCCACCCTGCTAGTAAAGTAAAGGTGTGTAATGTATGGTATGAGCCAAGGAACTATAAGGAATTATTGGCATTACCTAAAATTGAACAAGTAAAGTGCAACAAAGCCATGGGTGAACTTAAAGTGTTCACTTTAAAGTGATTTGTGATCTTATTCAGGGGGAGTCCGCGGACCTTATGGGCATTACGGAGACCTGGTTGGGTCCGGAGGGGGGGGTTCCCCTCGTTGAGCTGTGCCCTCCAGGTTTCCGAGCATTTCATCAGCCGAGGGCCCAAGGTAGGGGTGGGGGGGTGGCGGTTGTCATTAAGGAAGATCTAGAACCGAGGGAGGCCACTGTTCCTCAGATTGCCGGTTGTGAATCCCTCTATGTGAGGTGGGGCCATAGGAATCAGTTGGGCTTGTTGATCGCATACCTGGCTCCTTGCTGCGTGACCACAGCCCTGCCCGAGCTGTTGGAGGTACTTGCCTCTGTGGCGGTTGAGACCCCCAGACTTATAGTCATGGGGGATTTCAACTTGCCATCGGCTGGCTTGCTATCGACTGCAGCTCGGGAGTTCCAGGCTTCCATGACGGCCTTGGACCTGATTCGGGTAAATGATGGCCCCACGCACATGGGGGGAGGCACACTGGACCTGATTTATATCTCTGGTCAGTGGTTAAATGATCTGGAATTAGATGATTTAGTAACAGAACCGATGTCATGGTCCGATCATTTTCTCCTTCGACTAGACTTCTGAACCGCCATCCACCATCGCAGGGAGACGGAACCTATACGGTGGTTCCGTCCCAGGCGCCTGATGGACCCTGAGAGGTTCCGGACGGAGCTTGGGCCATTCCCTGAGGATCTGGCCCACGGCACGACTGAGGAACTAGTTGCGGCCTGGGAGCCGGCCGCGGCTGGGGCCTTGGACCGTGTCGTGCCTTTGCGACCTCTGACCCGGCGTAGATCTTGTTTGGCCCCTTGGTTCTCCGAGGGGCTGAGGGAGATGAAACGCCGGAGAAGACGTCTAGAGAGCACCTGGAGGTCCAGCCGTTCCGAAGGTGATCGGACACTAGTTAGGTCCTATTCTAGGACCTACCTAGTGGCAATGAGGGAGGCGAGGCGTTCATATGCCTCCACCCTCATTGCGTCGGCAGATAACCGCCTGGCCCCCCTGTTTCGGGTGACCCGCTCCCTCCTTCATCAGGAGGTGCGGGATGACCCGTTGCAGGGACGTGCTGAGGAGTTTAGTGGTTATCTATACGATAAAATCGCTCAGCTCCGGGATGGTCTGGACCGAAATTGGGATGATCCAAGCGAGGGAGAGGAGACACGTCTTGTTGAGTCCATTTGGGATGAGTTTGACCCTGTGGCTCCCGAGGACGTGGACAGGTTGTTGGGGAGACTTCACGCCACTACATGTTTACTGGACCCGTGTCCTTCCTGGTTGGTACTGGCCACTGAGGAGGTGACACGAGGCTGGCTCCAGGAGATTATCAAGGCTTCTTTGTTGGAAGGGGTTTTCCCTGCCGCCTTGAAAGAGGCGGTGGTGAGACCCCTCCTCAAGAAGCCCTCCCTGGACCCAGCTATTTTGGGTAATTATCGTCCAGTCTCCAACCTTCGCTTTGTTGCGAAGGTTGTAGAGAGTGCTGTGACGCGACAGCTACCCCAATACCTGGATGAAGCCGTCTATCTAGACCCGTTCCAGTCCGGCTTCCGACCCGGGTACAGCACGGAGACAGCTTTGGTCGCATTGGTGGATGATCTCTGGAGGGCCAGGGACAGAGGTTATTCCTCTGCCCTGGTCCTATTAGATCTCTCAGCGGCTTTTGATACCATCGACCATGGTATCCTGCTGCGCCGGTTGGGGGGATTGGGAGTGGGAGGCACCGTGTATCGGTGGTTCTCCTCCTATCTCTCTGACTGGTCGCAGACGGTGTTGACAGGGGGGCAGAGGTCGACCGCGAGGGACCTCACTTGTGGGGTGCCGCAGGGGTCGATTCTCTCGCCCCTTCTGTTCAACATCTATATGAAGCCATTGGGGGAGATCATCAGTGGCTTTGGGGTGAGATACCAGCTGTACGCTGACGACACCCAGCTGTACTTCTCCACCCCAGGCCACCCCAATGAAGCTGTTGAAGTGCTGTCCCGGTGTGTGGAAACCGTACGGGTCTGGATGGGGAGAAACAGGCTCAAACTTAATCCCTCCAAGACGGAGTGGCTGTGGATGCCGGCACCCCGATTCAGTCAGCTGCAGCCGCGGCTGACTGTTGGAGGCGAGTTATTGGCCCCAAAGGATAGGGTGCGCAATTTAGGTGTCCTCCTGGATGAACGGCTGTCGTTTGAAGATCATTTGACGGCCGTCTCCAGGGGGGCCTTCCACCAGGTCCACCTGGTTCGGCAGTTGCGCCCCTTCCTTGATCGGGATGCCTTGTGCACGGTCACTCATGCGCTCGTTACCTCTCGCTTGGATTATTGTAATGCTCCCCTTGAAGTGCACTCGGAGGCTTCAGTTAGTCCAGAATGCAGCTGCGTGGGTGATAGAAGGAGCTCCGCGTAGCTCCCATATAACACCGCTCCTGCACAGACTGCACTGGCTACCTGTGGCCTTTCGAGTGCACTTTAAGGTGTTGGTTACTACCTTTAAAGCGCTCCATGGCTTAGGGCCTGGGTACTTACGGGACCGCCTGCTGTTACCACATGCCTCCCACCGACCCGTACGCTCTCACAGAGAGGGACTTCTCAGGGTGCCGTCCGCCAAGCAATGTCGGCTGGCGGCCCCCAGGGGAAGGTCCTTCTCTGTGGGGGCTCCCACACTCTGGAACGAACTTCCCCCAGGTTTACGCCAAATACCTGACCTTCGGACATTCCGTCGCGAACTGAAGACACATCTTTTTATTCGCGCGGGGCTGGCTTAAATTGATTTTAACAAATTTTTAAATTCTTAGTAATTAATTTTAAATGGGGTTTTTTAGCTTATTATATATTTTACTTCTCAGGCCAATTTTAAAATAAGTTTTTTAACTGCATTTTAAATTTGTATATTGTACCGTCTGTTTTATTCTTGCCTGTACACCACCCTGAGTCCTTCGGGAGAAGGGCGGTATAGAAATCAAATAAATAAATAAATAAATACATCTATGACTTTGCCACAGGGTTGCAAAGCCATAGGATGCAAATGGGTGTATAAAAGGAAGGTATTACCCAATAATGAGGTCTAGACCAGACATAGCTTGTGCAGTAAGCATCTTAAGTCACTTTACTGCTGCACCAACCCAGTTGTGTTTGATGGGAATAAAAAGGAATTCTCAGTAATTTGAAGGGAACTGTGAATTTGAGTCTTTAAATACAGGTCTGGGAAGAATATTTATGTCTATTCCAGTCATGAAGGGAGGAGTGTCAATGTATATTCATGTGTTCATGACTGGGAAGACATGGTAACAAGGTCAGCCAATGAATAGATGTGGCAACAAGGTCAGTCAATGGGGGCTTTTTACTGATTCAGACCGCAAGGAGCCTGGGCGTGGCTTAGCATTAGTCTGCTGAATTGAAACCAAAACTCTTCTCTGCTGCCTGTGTTTGCTTGTACTCTCTACCACATTGGAAGAATCAGCCATTGGTTTTGTATATTTATTTTCATGTGTTCTATTATATAAAGAGAAGTTAATGAATCCTGCTGAATCAGCGATTTGTGTGTGCTTTCTGGAGGTGATCGCTGCTGCAACATCTGACAGTAAATAATTCCAGCATTGTAAAATGCCTTCCCAGTACTTCATCTTCCCAATTCAAGAGTCCAATTTTCTATACATTTCAAAATTTACTATTTTTCTCTCTTGTGCCCTCTTCCTCCATCTGGTTTTTCTCAGAATGCTTGAAGGCCACTTAAACAAATAGACTGAGCAAATAGTTCCAAATTATTCCCTGGAGTAAGTTTAAGGCAAAAAAAAAATCCTCTCCCCCAGTTCCAGTCACTGTTCACCTACTTCGCTCCAGCACCAGTCTTAGTTGTTGTTCTTTGGTTGTCCCAGATTTGTAGTAGCCATCTTTAGGCTGCTTCTTCTTTTTGCCATGGCAGAGAGGAAAAGAAAAACCCTGGGTCTGACAGGAGAGCTGTGTCTCTCCTGGACCTCACAGGATGCTCCTCTTTGCTTCACAACCCCTAGAGGGCAGCTTTGACTCCACTTGGAGCCCACGAACAGGGAGAACCCAGCACAGGGAACATGGCAGAGGTGGGTTTCAGCAAGTTCTGACCAATTCTGGAGAACCGGTAGTGAAAATTTTGAGTAGTTCGGAGAACTGGTAGTGAAAATTCTGATTGGCCCCACCCCCATCTATTCTCTGCCTCCCAAGTACCAGCTGATCGGGAGGAAATGGGGATTTTGCAATATCCTTCTCCTGGAGTGGGGTGGGAATGGAGATTTTACAGTATCCTTCCCCTGCCATACCCACCAAGCCATGCCCACCAAGCCATGCCATTCCCACCAAGCCACACCCACAGAATCAGTAGTAAATTTTTTTGAAACCCACCATTGGAACATGGACACCCATTCCCTGTGTCTGATATCATCGCAACATCAGCCGGAACAGCAACCAGGATGATTAGGGGACTGGAGATTAAAACATATGAAGAACAGTTGCAGGAACTGGGCATGGCTAGTCTAGTGAAGAGAAGGACTAGGGGAGACATGATAGCAGTGTTCCAATATTTGAAAACCTGCCACAAAGAGGAAGGGGTCAAGCTATTTTTCCAAGGCACCTGAAGGCCAGGCAAGGAATAATAGATAGAAACTGATCAAGGAGAGATTCAACCTAGAAACAAGGAAAAATTTTCTGACAATGAGAACAATCAACCAATGGAACAGCTTGCCTTTGGAAGTTCTGGGAGCTTAATCACTGGAGACTTTCAAGAAGAGATTGGACTGCCACTTTTCAGAAATGGTGTGGGTCTCCTGCTTGGGTGGGGGGTTGGATTAGATGACCTACAAGAACCCTTCCAATTCTGTTAATCTGTAATTTGTAAACCCAATTGGTTGAAATGGAAAAGGGTGAAGAGGAAGTGCTATCTACAATGCTTGGAGAAAATCTAAGAGTTAGGTAGAGAATTTAGAATTGCCTACCAATAGCAACTACGCACAACAATATCCATTTTAAAGCAGACAGAAAAATATATAATGTAAGCCATGGTTTTGTTTCCTTCAAACGCAGCTTCTCCTGTGGAGCAACCCAGTTTATGTACACATCAGCAAGATACATTTAGATATGATTCTCTTTGCAAATTCATTTCCTCCCTCGTTTTATTTATGTAGTTTCTCTGTATGGGCAGATGGTCTGTCATCTTCCAGGTTATCTTTCCCACTCATCTACAATTTATAACAGTATGTTTGTTCTTCAGAGGTTTATTATTCTTATGACTGATATCTAATCCAATATCTGAGTAATAACAGTGTCTGGCTCCTATTATAATTTGCAATGACAATGCTACCCTCTTCAGTGTACATTTGGTTAACGTCAGTTGCTGCACCAGCCTGTCCCTCTTCATCCCAGCTAAAAGGATTTCAGATGATTGATTCAAAGCATTTCCATCCTATTCTTCAGCCAGTTTGCCTTGATGTTGTCATCAATTTACAATTCAATAATTTATCAATATAACTGAGGTGTTTATGCCTGTGAATATATAACCTGTTTGTATATATAAAAAAGCTAATTTGAATCATTTAGCTTTTTTTCCTTTTATAATTGTGTCTATTTTTTATTTCTTTTTCTGGATTTAGTTAATAAAAGAATGGAGGGGAGGGGGGGAGAAGGCCACCTCTCATCTTTATTTACACTCTAAAGCAAAGAATAGCATAAAAGGAAAAAGAGATGGGGAGGAAAGAGGAAAATGACCCAAATTAGGGCCAATTCTTAGGGTTCTATAGAACTTTTTATGCACAACAGAGTGCAGAGTGAATGGTATAAATTGTTTACAGCACCAGCTGGACTTCTATAGTTTAAAGATTGGAAGGGACAAAGGTTGCTGGCTTTTCAGCTGAGCTCATACAATAATCTTATTTCCTTTAGCTCTTTGCTGTAGTTGAATGGAACAGCTGCAACAGGGTTTCTCAACCTTAGGAACTTGAAGATGTATGTACTTCAACTCCCAGAATTCCCCAGCCAGCACTCAACTTCTGGGAAGTGAAGTCCACACATCTTAAAGCTATTGAGAAACATCAAATCCAGTGGATTATGGAGAGGCAAAATCCAGTGGAGCTGATTCTCTGCAGACTTTGCTATGAAGCAGACTTTGCTATTCTTTTTTCCTCCTGGAATGAATGCTAAAACACCTAACTATGTTGGGAAAACAACAGTAGCATTGTCACAATCTGCTTGTCAAAGGCTGCTCTTCCCAGCACAAAACTATCCAGATGTTTTGATACATCCACTCTTAGAATTCCTAAACAATATGGTCCAATTGTTTGAGCTGGATGAGGCTTAAAATTGTCAGATACTTCCTCTTATCCCTTTGTGGTTTTCCTGTCACGTTTTTCTTGGATTAAACCACTCTATCAGAATGAATTGGGGACAATAGTTGTTTAAAAGAAGGGAATAAACTAGATCAAGGATAAATTCACATTCCAGATGTTGCTCACCACTACCCTTATTATTTTGGGCAACTAGAAATGGTAATTTAGCAGTTTCTGGAGAACTTTAGATGGGTTCTCCTAGAACGTCCAAGATAAGATTGTTTAATTCCCTTCAATTCTGTAAATCAGTAATTTTGCTAAAAATATTTAGAAAGGGGATGTAGAGAAGGAATATTGTACAGGGAAGAATATCAGAGTCCTCTGAATATTCCTATCAGAACTGGAAATTTGTTATCTGTCCCTCTTTGAGCTGGGATAGAAGTATGTACTTTTGAATGATAAACCCTGATTTTAAAATTGGGTATTTTTGAGGTGGCTCTTAATGCCAATCATTTCAGTAGTCTAGCTCCCATTTCCCTGGCTTTGACGCAGATGGAGCTGCTGAGCTGATTGGGGGATGTTTGAGCTATCAATTATGCCTTCCTGGTCAAGAAATCCTCATATCCTTTTCAGATAAAAAGGAATATTAAATTCACTTGGCGAACCATTTTCGGAGCACTGTGAAAAAGCACCAGGAAGACAAACACTGATATATTCAAGAATGGTAAGGACTCTCCATTTCTCAATATTGGGAGGTATGACAGGGTGGAAACTGATGAGGCCATTAGAAGCCGGAAGGAAGGAAGGAAGGAAGGAAGGAAGGAAGGAAGGAAGGAAGGAAGGAAGGAAGGAAGGAAGGAAGGAAGGAAGGGGAAAAGTGTAATTTGACACTTGTATAAACTCAAATCCAATAAGTTGTACTAACTTCCAATATCTTTCCTATAAGTAATATTATGAAACTTCTAAAACACAAATCTTATTAAAAGACAATTCTTTTAGCTTATTCAACTCTAGGTACCCCTGTGGTTTACTAGAACCCTTCTTTAAAGAAAGGGTAGGTTAGGACAATGCAGTAAATTGAATTAATTTGGCACAACTAGTATGCAAACTTTCAAGTTTTACCTATAGAGATTCTTCTGTATTTGAATGTTTTGTAAACTGAGATGGTGGAGAAGACCAGTGATTGCTGCTTGTAACTTTTTAAAAATAAGTTTGTCAGGATTTATCAAACTTAAAAGAATAAGCCTCTGCTAACTACTCATGCTGAATAGTTTTCAATTCATACTGCATCAAAGATTAAAGAAACAATAATATGTGTGTGTGTATGTGTATGTCTGTAAGTCTGTACTTGGCTATAATGCTGTCTGATTTACACCAGAACAACTGAAGAAGGCAGAAGCTGAAATGCAACCTTCTTATTGTTAGTTAATTAAAAAAAAAACATTCATATTTTGACCTCCATGTTTGTTCAGGATCCAGAATAAGTAAACTAATTTAAAATGATACTTTAGCAGTCATTCAAGTCTGAATATTTATTTTCCCTTTTTTGTTTTTTAATGTAGTTTTTTCAGAAGATTCTTTCAGGAATAATTTTGATAGAGGCAATGAGAGCAGCAGTTTACTGGCTAACAGAATTTTCTATTGTATTTTTTCATTCTTTCTTTTGGAAAACTGAACGAGAGAGCAGTCCGCATATCTGCGAAGAGTGTGGGAATCAATATTCCTATTAGGTCAATATCTTTATGTACTCAACTCACCAGCATGAAATAAAATGCAAGATTTTTATGTCCTTGATAAACATTTCTGGAAAGTTTTGCATGCTGTTTTGTGCCTTGTGATTGGTTGCAAAAAGAGGTTGTCCTTAAGTCAATTTTGGAACTGTCCTTTTAGATATATTATTGATGTTGGAGTTTGGGCAGACATTTTGCTAAAATATTTCCCTTACAGGATACACAAAAATTTAACTTCTAAGGAGCAGTGAAAAGAAACTCGGAAATGAAGATGCTGTTTCCTAAGCTAGCAACTGAATGCTCCCTATGGCTCTTGTTAAAAGAGGGAAGAGAATCCCGGAAACTGGTTTTACTGGTTGTATTTGTGGCTCTGCTAGTAGACAATATGCTTTTCACAGTTGTGGGTATGTAGTGTTTTGGTTTGCTCATTCTTCTTAAATGTGGAGGCTTTTATTTTGCTTTCTCTCACGTAGCAGCTTATTTCAGCAGCCACTTCATAATAGTATCCATTGAATTTATTCAGAATTCCTCATACATCGTTCAAGGGGATTCTGAATAAAATAATATTGGCTGCCAGTTGGAATGATATTAGTTCCTGTATATATTTATTTACAAGCAGATAACCTTATTAGTTACAATATATACTTGTGTACCACACCCTATTTTTCATGGTACAGTATATTGGTTAAAAGTTCAAGGGTTTGCTTATCTGTGAATGGGTGTAGATGCATACGGAAAATATGGATGCTGTACTTTAAAAGAAGTGCCTTTATATATACTTGTGGATACGTCCATCTGTAAATAAGCCAAACACAATTTTTGGGGGTGCATTTTGGCACCTAAAATTTTCAAATTTATCCCAAGGTTTGTATTTGACTGCCATCATCCCAAACCTAATCAGATTGCCCTGCAATATAGTGAGTGTGTATGTCAGGGGTGTCCAACCTTGGCAATTTTAAGACTTGTGGACCAACTTCCAAAACTCCTCAGCCAGCCATGCACAATCTTAAATTGGCAAGGTTGGACACCTCTGTGTATGTGTTTGTGTGCATAGATTAAAAAAAATAGTTGGTAGAAAGCAGAAAGCAAATATATTTAAGATAAAAACAAAAAGTCAAACTTTTTTTTTGGCTGGAGAAATATTGCCTAGCTGTTCTTTTTTTTTCAGTGCCAATCATCCCTTCGTTTCTATATGCCGCACACAAAAATATCAGCCACTCTGCAATTCAGGCCACACTTCCCAAGGTTCCTGTGCCTTTTTCAGCTGATCCTTCTACTTCGGGCTTGTTGGACTATGACAACATCATTGTGACACTCTCAAGCCGTGATAGTCTAGCTAGTGTCAATGGGAGCCAAGAAGGAACAGTTGCCTCCCTTTTCCCCATGGATGCTTTGAACCATAGTTGTACAGATGGAATGGACTCTCTTTCAAATGAAAATGTTCGTGTTGGGCTGATCTTTGCCTCAAAAGCTTTGATGCAACTCATAGCAAATCCCTTTGTGGGACCCTTGACCAACAGGTAGGTAAGTTTTTAAGCAAACAAATCAGAAAGACTTTCTGTACTGCAACACACTCAATTTGCAAACTTTCCAAATACTCAATAGGAGCTAGTTTCAGCTAGCGGTTAAGCATCAGGTTAGCAAACAGGAGACTCTAACTTCTAGTCTTGCCTTAGGCCAGTCACTTATTCTTGGCCTTAGGAAGGAAACAATGGCAAGTCACTTCTGAAGTCTTGCCAAGAAAGAGCTGGCTTCATGCCCAAGGCAGGACTTCTTGTTATTTTAGCAAAAACTGGGGAGGTTCCTATCTGAGATGCTTTTTCAAACTATATTTCTGCCCTCGACCCATATTGCTTTTATCTGACCCTTATCTTGCACCTTTTCCAGTGTGTTGTCCGGATAATCCATGCATGGGTAATCTCCTATCCAATTGTCAGAGACTGAGTGAATATATTTTTGAACTATTTAGCCATGCCTCCTGCTTGGTAAGCTCCAGTCTTTTTCACTCAGTCCAAGGGAAGAGATCTGAGTTGGTTTTCCCTGACAATTTCATAGTCAGATTGGTTATTTTTGGAATATTTTTTTAAACAAGTTTTTATTGATTTTTTAGTTTCCCCCCTACACACATACATAATTTATGAACAAAGTATTGGCCATATCATATCTTAAACAATTCAATATATTCAAATATATGTTACTTAGTTGCATTTTTTGCCAAAATATTCTTTTTTCATAGTTTTTATTCATTTCCTAATATTTTCGTGCTCATTTTATTAAGTGGCATCTTCTTTCGCCCTCAAGTTCTAATTTCTCCATTTTTACTTGTATTCATTCCCTTTCATTCTTTTTTTTTAACTATTTCAATTTTTATCCTAATATATTCAAATATATTCGGGGTTGTCTTTCTTCCATTTCATCTTTTCCTTTTCACAGCAGTCCTTTCTTCTCCTTTCGCTTTTTTCCCTCCCTCCTTTCTTCCTCCCTCCTTTCTTCTCTCCTCTCCTACTCCTTCTCTACTTCCCCTTCCTTTCTCCCCCTCACCCTACTTCCTCCCTATCTAATCTTCTCTCCTACTCTTATTTCCCCTACCTTTCCTCCTCTCTTCTTCCCTTTCTTCTTTCTCTCTCCATTTCTGTATTTATTTTCAATATTTCTGGTGTCCAGACAACCCCGATTTTCTCATTTATTATGCATATTTCTCAAACCTCCCCTCCTATATTTTAGTTATTAACATTGTCTTCATCTTGTTCCATTTGTATCATACAATCAATTAATGCAACTTTCCACCTCTTATTTTCTTAATGTTTTTGTTCACAATTCAATACTTATTATTTTCTTCCAATAGTGTACATCATTTACTAACATTTCAATTTTATTCCATTTTACATCTTAATTTCAATCTTTTTCACTTATAAACCATACTATCTTTCACATTTCATCTGCTGGCTTTTCCATTCTTTTATATATTTAAAATTTATTTCCTTACCATCAACTTTAATTCTTTCTCATTCCATGTATTTTTAGATACAAACAGAAAAAGAAGACATATATCCCATTATAGGTTCCACATTTAATTTACTTCTCCTCCTTCTCCTTTTTTTTAATTTCCTTCATTCATTTCAACCTTTTTTACTACCTTTTTACAATAATCCATATATTTCTTCTAATTTCCATTAGTTGAGAAAGAAAAAAAAGAAAGTTTCTACCACTATTTTAGTTTCTTTTCTACTATTCATTTTTCTCCTTCTTTTAACCATTTTCTTTCAGTCTCTCCCAGATCTCATCTCTTGATATTTTTCTCCCTTTCTCCCATTCTTTCACCTTCTTCTTTCACTCTTCTTGCATCCTCTTTTTCACCTTTCTCTGGCTTTTACTCAATTACCCCCCTCAATTTTTCTCTTTCCTCCTCTTCTCTTTATTCTGTCACTGCTAATCCCAGTGTAATCATCTCTTTTTTTCACTCTTTTAACTCAATCTTTTCTTTTTTCCCTTTCTTTTTTAAAATATCTTTCCCTCTCTCCATTTTTATTTTTTCATTATCAATCCCAATATGATCATCTATATTATCCTCACTCATTTCTTTTTCAACATTATTTGTTGAAATTATATATTTTTGTTCTTGTTTTCTCATAATTATTTCATCATTTCTTTTTTTATTTTTAAGCCACAATTCTGCTTGTTTGTTCCCATTAAAAGACTCTCGCACCAATATCTTTGGAATATTTGAACTACACTGAATCTATTTGGATTTTAAAGACATATTTCTTCTATCAGGCAAGTTATTTGTGTGCTGCTGGTGGCTGGTGGGCTCCAGGCTGGGGCTCCAGGCTGTTTTCCCACTACCCAGGAAGGAAGGAAGCAGCTATCTGGAGTTGTTCTTCTGCAGAACACCTCTGTGTTTGTTTAGCTGCCGGTGGGCTGGCTGGCTTTTCTCTGTCTATCAGAAAAAGCCTTCCCCCACCTGTAATCTTCATTGTGGGAGGCTCTGGAGTTGTCCCCGGTGTTCCGTGGCACACTCTGAGGTCCAGGAAGGCTTTGAGGCACTGAGAGGGCTTTTTAGCTTTTGCGCCTTTCTGTTTGCTGGCTGGGGAAGCAACTGCAACCGATCGATATGGATTCTAAGACTGAGGCCGTCGCCAGCCACCGTCCAAGAAGCCATTTCGAGGAGCTGGAATCCGCTCCTTCAGACGTGGTAAATGACTCCTGGCTTCAAGCTCCCATTGGCGGTTGTCTCCAGTTATTTCATTAGCATTGGCAGAATTTAACGACCAATGCCTGGGTGCTACGGATTGTGAGGCATGGCCTCACCTTAGAATTTTTCTCCAGCCTTCCCACTCATTTCTTTCAGTGTCTAGTCTAGTCTCTTGGAATCCTGTCAAGAGGCAACTCATGGAAGCCGAAATCAGTCATCTCTTAGACGTAGAGGCAATAGAACTAGTTCCAGTCGCTCAAGAGAGGACAGGGTTTTATTCCACCCTGTTTCTTGTGCCAAAAAATTCAGAGGGCTGGAGGGAAATTTTAAACCTAAAAGATCTCAATCGTTACATCCTTTACAGAAGGTTCAAGATGCAATCCCTCGGGTCAATTTTGAGTTGCGTCTGACAGGTGACCTCTTACAATTAGTAGACCTCAAGGAGGCGTATTTGCATGTGCCAATACATCCGATGCATCGCAAGTTTCTCCACTTTGCTTATGCCAACAGGCATTTTTAATATCGGGCAATGCCTTTAGAGCTTTCTTCAGCTCCCAGAACCTTCACAAAACTGTTAGCTGCAGTGGCAGCTTCTGTCAGAGGGATTCCAGTATGTGTTTTGTGTTACCTGAATGACATCTTGCTCCTGTCAACATCACAGTTGCAAGCAACACAGGACAGAAAGATCCTTCTTCAAGGGCTTCAGCACCACGGTTTTTCTCTCAATTTGTAGAAGAGCCATCTACATCCAACTACACGCATTCTTCATCTAGGTGCGGTAATAGACTCAATAAAAAGTCAGGTGTTCCTGTCACTGGAGAGGATCTCCAGTCTCAAGGAGTTGGTGTTGCAGTTCTGTGGCAGCGTCATGTTCCATTGACCCAGTTGTCACAGTTACTAGGGAAGATGATTTTGTGCATCACTATCATTCCCTGGGCCTGACGGCATGCTCGCCCTCTGCAGTGGTTCCTGTTGCCATTCCAAAAAGCAGGGTGCAGCAATTCCAGGACAAAAGTTCTACTTCAGCCGCAGGTGCATCTGTTCTTAAAGTGGTGGCAGTCAGCAGTAATTCAGAAGGGGTGTCTATTTCTGGAACAAGAACGCATCACAGTGACATTGGATGTGAGCCTTCTCAGTTGGGGAGCTCATCTGGATTCACAGGGGTGCAAGGCAGATGGACGGCGGTGGAAAAAAAGAACAGCATCAACTGGCTAGAGTTGAGGGCGGTGAGATTTGCTCTCAAGCACTTCTCTTCCACAGACAGGTCAACATGTGTTGATTATAACGGACAACATGGCAACAAAGGCACACATCAACTGAGAGGGCAGTACTCGTTCATAGCTCCTCATGGAGGAGGCAGAGAGACTAATGAGCTGAGTGGAGAAATACCTCTGTTCTCTGAAAGCAGAACACATCTTAGGTATTCTAAACGTTCAAGCAAATTGGTTGAGCAGGGCACAACTAGACCCTTTAGAATGGCAGCTTCATCCTCAGCTGTTCCAGGAGATTGTGAGGAGATTCAGTCTCCCCATCATAGATTTGTTTGCTCATCAGGGCAAAAGGCAACTTCCATGCCTTTTCTCTAGGTTTCCAAGTCTGGAGGTGGAGGGTTACAATGCCCTCAGATGTCCTTGGCCACGGGGTCTACTGTATGCATTCCTGCCCATTCCTTTCATCCCAAGAGTGATTTGAAAGCTACTGGCAGAAAGCGTGGAAGTCGTTCTGGTGGCACCGTATTGCCCTCACCGTCCTTGGTTTGCAGACCTAGTAGGCCTCTCAGTGGCCCATCCCTGAGGATTCCTCAAGATTGGATTTCTCTCAGTCAAGGGTCATGCTCCATCTGGAGCCTCAGTGGCTCCAGTTGACCATTTGGCACTTGAAAGGATCCTCCTGAGGAAGGATAACCTATCAGAAAAGGTAATTCAAGGACTTCCGGTTGGCGCCACCTTTCTCGCCTTTAAGGCACTCCGCACTGGATATCATAAAAGCCGGTGAAAACAGCGAAGAACAGCTTTAATTTCCCTCTCTGGTTGAAAGAGAGAGAATAGAGCACAGGTGGGGGGAGTGGTAGATTCCCCTAGGGGCTTTGTTTTTGTTATGCAAAGTCCCGAAAGGTTGAATCCCACAATCCTGCTTCAATCTCCAGTATTCAGCGCACTCCTGCAAAAGCAAGAAAAGAGGAAGGTGTCCACCTCTGCTCAATTGATTTCTTTTTGTGGATCTCTACATGCAGACGGAAGAAACACGAGTGAACAATTATTGGATTGCAAGTATTTTTGATTTCCTGACTTCCACCTTTTAAAAAGAGAAACTTTTTTCCCCCCTTGCTTTAACTGACTGTTTAAAATGGCGTTTGAGAGGAAGTGAAAGTAAAGCGAAGTAAAATGGAAAGGAGCAAGCTGCGTAACTAAGAATGGAGACTTTATCTTATTGTGTTGGACTGTGGACTGTTGGATTATATTAGTTTGTTTAAGTATTTCATAAGGGGATTCTCAGCAAGAACTTTGCCATGAAGGTTCTTTCAGAAGAATGGATTCGTGACTTTATACAGGATTATACAGAAATAATGTATTTAATTATTCAAAAATACGAATTGATAAAAAATGGGGATGGTTTGGATGAGAGCTTGGAGAAATTAACCAGTGTAATCGGTACTTGGAATATGGAATGGAGGTGCAAGCAAAATCGGATAAAAATGAAGATATGATCATGAATAAACAAAATGATGTAAAGAGGCTTTTTCTAAAAAGTTTAGATGAAATGCCTGAATCTGTCTTACAAGAGGCTGCCTCCCAAACCGGAAAAATTCACAGGATTAATGCTTTTCAAGAGTTCTCTTTCCGGACTAATGGAATATATGGCAGTAACTTGTGGATTGTTGGACATAAGGAACTATTAGGAAATATTATGATTGACTTTTTAAAAGGAGTAATGAAGGAAAGACAGAGACTAATGCATCAAAAAAAATGGCAAGAGATAAAAGTATTACCCTGGAAAGAAGTTTTTTTTGAAATATTAACAGATAAAAATATTAGCGTTCCTGAAAGACTTTACGTGAGAAAGATCTGGAAGAAATGGATTGATTATATGTTTCACATCTATCATAAAAGACTAGGACTAAAGTTGAATAGATATTGTAATTTCTTGTATTGAAATTATATAATGTGTTGTACTGAATTGCAAATAGAATATTCTCAAAAGATCTTACGTAAGAAAGATTTGGGGGGGAAATTATATGGTTACAGAAATTATAAGGGAGATATTCTCTGAATTGGATTGGATTTTTACGCATTAGCTGGTTTTAAATATTTTAGGATTAATTTGTTTTATTGATTTATATATTTTATTACTGTTAATTGTTAAAAAATTTTTTTGAAGGATTTTGGTTATGTAAGGAGGAAGTCAGAGCTAGAGAGGGAAAATTGGTATAATAGTTTTGGGGGAATTTTTTTTTTTTAGCATATGTTTGTTTTATTTTTAACTATACCTTGTGTTTGTTCCGGGAAGTCAGGGGGGAGGGGGGTTTGTGAAGGGAGAGGAGAGGGGGGCTGGGGGAAAGGAGGAAAAAAATTTTTTTGTAAAACTTTTTGAATAAAAAAAAAGAAAAGGAAAGGTAATTCAAACCATGCAAGTGTCTAGAAGGGCTTCTACAAATTGTATTTATAATGCTTCCTGGAGAGCCTTCTGTCTGTGGTGTTCAAAGCATCACATTGATCCTACTTCAGCATTGATTCCGGATGTTTTAGAATTTTTACAAGGTGGTCTCAACAAGGGTTAGCCCCCTCCACACTTCGACGAAAGGTTGTAGCTTTGTCTACCGTTTTCACCAGTGATGCTTACCCAACGCTCTTGCAACATCCAAGAGTGCATTGTTTTCTCTAGGAAGCTACCAATCTTCGATCTCTGGTGGTGCATCGCTACCCTACTTGGGATATCCACTTGGTTCTTCAAGTGTTGATGGTTGCACCATTTACCTTTCTTCTGGCAATTACATCTGCCAGGAGGATTTCTGAGTTGGCAGCCTTGTCTATTAGGAAGGACCTTTGTATTTTTCATTCCAATAGGGTCATTTTACAATTGGATTCATCATTCATGCCAAAGATGAACTTTTGGTTTCACCAGGCCCAAGAGTTAATTTTTCCAGATTTTTGTCCTGATCCTCGTCATCCACTGGAATAGAGTTGGCACACATTGGATGTGCGGAGGGCATTATGCCGTTACATCAAGCATACATTGTCATTTTGACAAACGGAGGCTCTGTTAGTATCATTTCATCCGTCATCAATGGGGAAGAAAGTCTCCTTGTTGACAGTGGGCAGATGGCTGAAAGCATGTATGTCCATGGCATATGAACTCAAATCTCAGCCTTTACCAGGCAGAATTTTGTCACATTCAACTTGTAGTGCTGCAACTACAGCAGCTTGTGCCACACAGGCTTCTATTAGTGACATTTATAGGGAGGCTACTTGGTTGTCATTATTCCCTTTTATACATCATTATAAGTTAGATAGTTATGCTTCGGCCAAGGCATCTTTTGGACGTTGGATGTTACAGAGTGTACACTCCACCCAGGACCCAGGGTGTCGTGTCCCCCTCCCCCTCCGACGACCAGGTCAAGGAAGTCCGTCTCAAACGTGGCAACGAAGCCTCTGCAGCTTGCCAAATTCCTTCAAGGTTTATCAGGGCAGGCAGGAGTCCAAGTTGTGACTTCAGCGATAGAGTCCGATATCAGCAAACTAGATGAGACTTTGCTTGACTCAAGGTTGGAATGCCAAAAGCAGGTCCTTTATATAGGCTGTAAGGTGTGGCTCCATGATTCAGCATTTATCCAGGCCTGCCCCTCCCTTCCTTCTGCTGGCGTCGCCTCTCAGATCTCCAGAAGCGAGGATCCTCCCACTTTGATTTGTCTTCTGCTGTTTGGGAAAGGGAGGGGTCAGAAGGAGTAGGCCCGAGCAATTCCAATCCCTGGCTGGCTTCCTCTGACGGCTGAGCCAAAGGAACACCGGCCGTATGAGTGAGGTTTATCTGGCTTATTTGTTCACTCCTGGAATCCTCTCTGGGCATGGGGCCAGGGCCGGGGGCTGGAGGCATGACAGGCCGTTCATCTTCATTATCAGATGTCTGATAACAGGCATCTTCATTATCGGAGTCTGATAACAGGCCCAGTTGAAGACGGGAGGGGCCCGGCTGAGGAGAGGAGGGAGGACGAGTCACAACACAGGGAGTAGTCAGCCTCCTGCCCAGGGTCCATAAACTTGGGTATATCCCCATGCATGGATTATCTGGACAACACACTGGAAAAGGGACGTTGACTTTCCTGAACGTTGCTTTTCAGTGTGTTGGTAGGATAATCCATCCCACCGTTAGGCTTCCTCAGGTAGGCCTGTGTGTGTGTGGGGGAGGGGTTTCTTTCTGTTTCTCTTTACGGATCCAGGTTCTCTGGAGGATCGCGCCTCCGTGGAAAAAGACTGGAGCTTAACGAGCAGGAGGCATAGCTAAGCAGTTCAAAAATATATTCACTCAGTCTCTGAAAATTGAATAGGAGATTACCCATGCATGGATTATCCTACCAACACACTGAAAAGCAACGTTCAGGTAAGTCAATGTCCCTTTCCTTCCTATTCCTCAAGATTTCATCTTAAGCCTGTTACAGTTGCCATATTTGCAATAGGGCCTCTATGATGATTCACAACAGAGTCAGAAGACATGCGCAATGGCAACTAAAGCAGGCAACTGCAATCTGCTGTTTTAAAGCATCTCCAATACCTCATTTGATCTGATATTAGATCAACCTATTAGGAAATGAAAATTGTGTCCCCTACTATGATGAGTGCTCAGACACATAGAAAATCTTGTTTCCTTCTTCCTCCCGGTTATTCAAGAAATGTTGTGAAGTAGCTTGTGTTGTACAGTGAACTCAAAACCATTTTTTGGTCTCTGTAGGATAGGATACCATATCCCCATGTTTTTTGGATTTGTTATTATGTTCGTCTCTACACTATGTAAGTATGAACACCTACACAACATGTATCTCCTCTGATGTTGCTGGAAGTAGGTCTAGCCTACTAGACAGATGGGGGGGGCATGGTAGCTGTCTTCTATTGTTTGAGGGGCTGTCACAGAGAAATGGGGATTGAATTATTCTCCAAAGCATCAAGGCCAGGACAAGAAGTAATGGGTAGGAACTTGTTAAGGACAGATCCAATCTAGAAGTAAGGAGAAATTTTCTGACAGTGAGTAGAATTAATCAGTCGAACAGTTTGCCTCTTGGAGTTGCAAAGATTCCATTGCTAGAGGTTTTTAAGAATAAACTGGATAATTATTTGAGTGGGATGGTATAATGGTATAAGGTCTCTTTGTGCAGACGATTGGATTAGAAGACCTCTGAAATCCCTTCAAGTCCTCTTCTATGTTTGTGGAATAATATTGAATAGTTTTCATTCTGGGCAGGCAATCTAGAGTCCTGCAAATATTTTGGTCTCAAAACCCATAATACCTTTGCCTTAGTTATATTGACTACAGATGCTGAGAGACTAAAATATTAGAACATCTCAGTTTATTTCATCTTGATATTTGTCCAATATAATTCAATAAAATAATATGTAACTAGAATTTCAACATACTTTGTTTTTAAATGTAAATCGGTTGTTCTTGTTATTTTACTAATGACTGTTATTACTCAATTAGTCATTGAATGGATAACTAGCAGTTTCTGCTTTACTACTCATTTCCCAAAATAAAATCAGTGTTGGCTTAGGCTTCCATCAATTTATTTTTTAAAACTCTACATGAAAATTCCAGCATATGTATTTCTTCTCATCTGCATTGCCGTATGTAATTTGCCCCCTATATAACACTTTTTTCAAGTAATCTTCTCCTAATATAATTTTTATTCTTCCATTCATTTAACCTTTTTGTTCTGAACATTGGAAAAAAATCTGAAAAATGCAGGTTTTGGCACCTAAAGGTATTGAGGTTCATGAATTGCTTTGGCAAATCAGACCAATTCATAAACTGCAATCATCCATTCACTGCCAGGAGTTCAATCCTGATCGGCTCAAGGTTGACTCAGCCTTCCATCCTTCCGAGGTCAGTAAAATGAGGAGCCAGATTGTTGGGGGAAATATGCTGACTCTGTAAACAACTTAGGAGTGTAAAGCACCATGAAGTGGTATATACAGTAAGTCTAAGTACTACTGCTATTTAGCAATGAGGCAATTACATTCTCTCCAAAAATCCTTTTTTCAAAGCATCCATAATTTCAGTAATCTGATTCTGTGCCTTTTTCTTCCTTTAGTGTTTGCTTTTTCAAGGAGTTACACCTTCATGTTCATCGCTCGAGCGCTGCAAGGCTTTGGTTCTGCCTGCTCATCTGTTGCAGGTAAACATCCAGGACATAAACTGTTTCAACTCCTACCCTCAAAATGACGCTATAGAGCACTGCACACCAGAACAACTAGACACAAGAACAGTTTCTTCCTGAACGCCATCACTCTGCTAAACAAATAATTCCCTCAACACTGTCAAACTATTTACTAAATCTGCACTACTATTAATCTTCTCATCGTTCCTATCACCCATCTCCTCCCACTTATGACTGTATGACTGTAACTTTGTTGCTGGCAATCCTTATGATTTATATTGATATATTGACCATCATTTGTATTGTAAATGTTGTACCTTGATGAACGTATCTTTTCTTTTATGTACACTGAGAGCATATGCACCAAGACAAATTCCTTGTGTGTCCAATCACACCTGGCCAATAAAAAATTCTATTCTATTCTATTCTATTCTATTCTACATGCTGGAAGATATTATTAGCAATGCTATAGATCTTGCACAGCTGGGACAATATCCTGGAGGGCCAGGAGGCACTTATTTATTAATTAAATAGATTTATATGGCTGCCCAACTCACACTTGGTGACTATGGGCAGCATATTATATTAAAAATCAACAATACAACCCCCCCCCCCTCACTGCAGTGGTGATAAACATGATCATACAAACCTCACAATCAGCTCCGAATGAACCTGAAGTCTCCAGAATAACTGACAAAATTATGTCTTCAGGGCTTCCAGAAAAGTAGCAAGGAGGAGAGCCAACCTTATTTAAGGGGAATGATGTTCCAAAGAGAAGGAGCCACTACAGAGAAGGCCCTTTTTCTAGGCTCTATTAGGTCTACTTCTTTAAATAGATGGGACCTGCAACATTCCCTGCCTTTCCACTCTGATAGGTTGGGAGAATATTACATCTTGAAAGTGAAAGTCCTTGTTTAAATTTGGTATCTCCAGTGATGGACAGGAAAGTTGCCCACCTGGAATCTTTGTTGCTGTTCAGATTAGTTGGATGACCAAATATCTTATTCCTCGTTCTCAAACAAGGGACCAAGAAGGATATGCCTCCTGCAATGTATAATTTCTATATCAGTTCTACTTTACTTCTTGGAGAAAAGAGACTGGTGCTGAAATTATAAAAGGAAAATCTATTTATTGAGTTGAAAAGTTTGGGGTGATAAAAGAAATTTTAATAAAAGAAAATCTTCAATATTGGAGAAGGTTTGGGGAGGAACATTGGGGGAACATACTTTCTCCCTTATTACAGCTTTCACAACAGCTGGTGGTGAAGAACAGGGGGGGAAAGGAATTCCATAGACCATGAAGGTAGTCTCAGTCTTTCACTTCTGTACAGTGCAATAATGCTAACACTAACCAATGCCTGTTGCTTATTTCCAGCAACTCAAAACTGATTGTTGGCTCCACTCTGTCTCTGCCTGCAGGTCTGGGGATGCTTGCAAGTGTGTACCCCGATGACTGTGAGAGAGGAAATGCAATGGGAATAGCATTGGGAGGTCTGGCTTTGGGAGTGCTGGGTGAGTAAATGTACATTTAATACTGTTTAGGGCACCTAGGAACTCATGCAGAGTTCACTTCGATGCATCTCCCCAGCTGCTTCCCTTTAGGACTCTGTTCATTATTCAGCTCTCTTTGTCTTTAGTTCATTTCCCAACAGTTAAACTGGAAAAAGATAGATCTGCTATCCAGATGGGTCTCTTTGCATGTAAGCACAATCTACTATGGATTATTGCTTAGCATTCCTGGAAGAGAACAAGTGAAGATCGTTGGAGTGTAGATACTCAAGAGTAGATATTTCTAATAAGGTCACCCAAGGCATGAAACTCACTCTAGTTCCTCCCTCCCAAACACAAGTGGGGATCTGTATTGGGTGGCAAGGATATAGGATGAAACTGGAAGGTGATCACTTTAGTGACAATAGTAAAGACATCATTTTCAACCTGCTGGGAGAAGGCAATGATAAACCACTCCTGTATCTGACCAAGAAAACTAAATGGCTGGACAATATAGTGTCATATATTGGATGATGCTCAACATGCTACTGGGGAGAAGCTGAAGTTCTTTTGAAGTATTAGTGGTGCTTATAATACATATTGTTGGTGATATTTTTATCTGTTTATTAAATTTATATGCTGCCCATCTCACTGATAAGGCGACTTTGGTAAGGCTATGTTGATATGCAGAAAGAGAAAATCCAAACCTGCAAAATCAGAATTGCAATGGAAACATGAAATATTAGAAGCATGAACATAGGGAAGTTCAACGCAATCAAAGATAAAATGAATTGACCACACACTGACAGGTGTGTGAAATGATATGAATTGCAATAGGTTGGAACTGGAAACATTTAGTCAGAAGATCACACTGTGTACTACATAGCACAACAACAATGACAACAAAGAAGGAATATTGTAGCTTTGATAGTCAGAAAAGATATAGTAAAGACAGTTCTTGGCCATAATGTATAATCAATGGTCAAATACTATCAAGTAGACCGCATGGACAACCCTTGTCTAAGTTATCCACTGATACAGAAGACAAGGAAATTGATGAGTTTTATGGTCAATCACATCCTGTAAAGAAAGTGTGTTTTTATAGTTTGATACTATTGGAAATAGTAAAGTGGTTGGAGTGTTTGGTCTAAAAAACAGAAATGAAGCAAGAAAAGAACAGTTTGCTAAGCAACTAACCCCAAATGCAACATAGTCTATATTCATAGACTTGTTTATATGATGTGTGTCTCTCTTCATATTAGCACCACTGATATGTTTTTTTTGCAGTGGGAGCTCCATTTGGAAGTGTGATGTATGAGTTTGTTGGGAAATCATCTCCTTTTCTGATCCTGGCAGTCTTGGCTCTCTTAGATGGAGGTAAGTCATCCTTTGAAGTAGTCAGGTCAGGGCCCACCTTGAATCATTGAGTTGGAAAAGATAGCTTCAGCCACCAATTTTTTCTGTGAAGTAAATGCCACTGAGCATAGTGGGGCTTACTTCTTAGAAAACATCCTAAGAAGATGGCAGGGTCAAGGGAGAAATGAGCTACTGAACAGAAATAAGATTGAACATAATTAGTAGGAAAGATGGAAAGATATTTCTAAGCGTGAAATAATTATATTTCTGTTTTAGCTTTGCAACTTTGTATCCTGCATCCAACAAAGATTTCACCTGAGGTAGGGCAAAAATACCCATTCATGTTTCCTTTTATGTAGGTACTAAAATATTTTTACCCTACTTGTTGATGCAAAGTCTCTACACATCTATTTACTTTTACTTTTTAATGCAAAATAAAATGACTGTTTAAAAGCAGCAGTGTAAAATATCTTGAGTTATAAAATCAAGAGCAAAACAAGTATTTTACTCAAGCAAAAATATACCCTGTTTTCCCCAAAATAAAACATCCCCTGATAAGCCCAATCGGGCTTTTTAGCACATGGCAATAAGGCCAAGCGCTGATTTCAGAGTTCAAAAAAATATAAGACAGGGTCTTATTTTTGGGGAAACACGGAAGGAACTCTGAAAGCTGCTAGAAAAACAGGCTTTTTGCAACAAAACAAAACACAAAAGAAAACAAAACAACTCCAATTAACATCTTCCTCTGAAGCATATCTGTCTTCTCTATGTTTTCCAGAGTATCAAAGGAACGTCCTTGTTAACCTTGTTGTGGGATCCCTATATTTTGATTGCAGCAGGTAAATTTTATTGCCTCTGTTATGGGCATTTGGTCTTGAGGATACAATAACCACCATCTCAACTTAGCTTCTGTGGAACTGAGGTGGGTTTAGAAAATATTCTTTTGATCATCAGCATTGCTTATTGTTTCTGGTCCTGCCTGCCGGAAGAATAAAGCATGGTTGTCAGCCATATAGTTGAAGATGGTTTTACATCTCTCCAAGCCCAATGCACCCTACTTTTTCTATTGTCTCAGGTAGCAAATGTAGAATCAGAGAACTAAAGGGGGTTTTCTTAGGAGAAGAGTAGGCAGAGCTGGGGGCAGATTTAAATGGGACATCAGCCTAGAGTTGTTTTCTTTGCACAAATGGTCTAAGTCCAAACTTCTTGAATTCTCTTGACTCTTATCTAGTATCAATTTAGTGCTGAACATTAGTTGACTAGATTCTTGTGTATAGGGTTGACCAATAAATCATCTTCACTGCAACTTAACATATGGTCCTGATTCTTTGCACCTAACAGTATTAGGTCATTGCATGCAGTACAGATTTCCAAATTAATTGCTGTCTAACTTCTCATTCAACACAGCCAATAAATGTGAGCTCAGCCTGTGTAGAAGGTTCCATTGTCAAACTAATAGAAGAATTGTAGGAAGTTCTTTCTACAATTCTCTCTGCTTGAAAGGCGTTATTTCATATTTTGCATTTGCTCGCTTGGGCTAAAGTGAAGTCTGCATTTCTTGGTCTTTTTCTCTGGGATAGCCTTTAGTTACTGAATAAGGGCTCTCATGCCCATGCTCACTTGAGGTTTTGCAAGTCCAAGAACATATCAGTTCCCTCCATTCCTCATCACTGGCTTCCAATCTCCCAATCATGCCAAGAGGGCCTTTCTTTCCATCTAGTTTCCCCATGCCTTTCTTCAAATGTGCTGCTCTCAACTGCACACTTAATTGAGTTGGGAATCTGGCTGATGCTCTGCTAATTGATAGAAAACTCATAAAGGTTCTGAATCTTTTCTCTTCCTCCAGGTTCAATTTGCTTTGGAAACATGGGAGTTGCTATTTTAGAGGCTACTTTGCCCATTTGGATGATACAAACCATGTGCTCCCCAGAATGGCAACTTGGTAAGTTTTTAAAAGAAGTAATTTTCATAGGAATTGGATGGTAATAAAATATGTTTAGATTAATTTAGTTTTTAAATTTTACACTAAGATGCAAATTAAAATCAATTCAGGAGGACTTCAAAACCATTTGTGTTCCTTGGGATGGACTTGGTCTTTGAATGGCAAGCTGTAAACCATACTTCAAAAATAACATATGGGTCAGGAGTAAATAGGTTTGTTTTAATTGTGTTTAGTTAAATTGAAATTAAATTATTTAATTGAAATGAAAATACTGCTTGTAAAAAAGATATTTTTTCCTCTTCTGTCCAATGAAAAGTATTCAGTAGAAACTGTAAAGGAACTCTGGGACAGTAACTATATTATATCTTTTATGCATCAGTTTTGAGTAAGTTGGAAGAACCATAACTTTCTTCCTGTATGAAACAGGCTGAAAATGGGACCTGTTCATGCAGGTTGGCTGTTAGCCTCATCTGGACAGGAAATGCTATTATAAATTTCCTGTTTGGGCTGCAGCCTTGCCCAAACCACAGTAATTTTTCTAATGCTTATATGGATTTGTGTGTCTCTCAACTTTATTCCTAGTCTTGTATCTGTCTGCCTTATCTTTCAGTGTCATCTTGGCGGTAGCATCTATAGGCTCATATGTGCTGATGCATATGAGTAATGCAGTATTAAATTTTTAAAAAAGGGTCTTTCTTCGTCTATTAATGAAAACTGATACAGTCAAGAGAGAAAGCAAAAGAAAGAGTGAAATCTGGGCCTATTTTTATTGAAGAGTTCCCTACTGATTAAGGAAAAAGCTTCTTTAGAGGCAGAGGGTTGGTGATTCAGCATACAGCAATTATGTGCCATCACAGAGATGGAATAATGAGATGAAATAACTGTGTTGTTCTGTAAAAGGCACTGAAATTGAATTTATGGAGGACTAATGCTCTCAATAACACTTTCTGCCACAACTATTGAATTGCTACTTTGGCTTAGCCGAATGATTGAGGGTTGCTAATCAGTTTTAAGGCTGGCTAAAGCTAAACAGCCAGGAGAAACTCTTGATAAGATGGAGGGTTTTTGAGGATGACTTGCCACCTTCTTTATACCTTTCTGGAAAAACAGAAAGGGGGAGATGGGTGAAGTTGTTATCAAGAGGATGGCAAATATGGGGATGATGGTAGTGAAGGGGTGCCCATTCTGAGACTGGAGACATATCAATGCAAGACAAAGTTCTCCACAATCTTTCTAGACCTGTGCTCCCCTAGTTTTGTAATATTGTCCCATTATTTCTTTCCTATATCCATTCTCCTTATTTTTATATCCCTTGATATTTGCTTTGCTCCACTTGTGCATGGCATCTTTGTTTTATCCTGAATGCCTTTGGTAGAATCTACATTGATTTTCTTTTTTAAAAAAAATCTAACAATAAATATGTGGATCCCCAAGTTGTAAGAATCTGAGCAGTTCCTCTGATCATTACCAGAAGGAACATTCTGTGCAGTACATTAATCATCTAAAGATTGCTGATAAAACTGGTATTTCAGGACCTTGGAGAGGTCAAAAATGATAACTTGCATTCACAAAATATAGCAGAAATTTAAGGTGTCTACTATGGCTGGAGTCTATCCTAGCTTGTTCTCCCAGGTGCTTCCCCTTTCCTGAATAGACTTGGGGTGGGGGAAATGGAGCAATGTTTTGATATTGAGCCAAATAGCACACTTATTTATTTTTTTGATTTATAAAACTGTGCATCTTATAGAAGTGACTCTAAGTGATGTACCCAGATTATGACCATCACCACAACATATAATCCATGTCACCCTGATTAAAACAACAATAACAAAAGACACATCACCAATAGAAATTCTTGACCCTTGTCCACCACTTGTCATTGTTTCTTGCACAGATGTACAAATCCCTGCTTTGTCACCACATTCACTGAGTGACCCTGAGCCACATTTTCTTTCTTAGTAAATTCTAATCTACCAAGTAAAGATGAAGATAAAATGAAAATTGAACCAGGATGAATTTCATGGAAAAAGGAAAGCCAAAACATGTATTAGTTTTGCTTAACAATTGAAACAGCAATGGATGAGATCCAGATTTAATGTCATTTAGAGCAGACTCATTGGGGGGGAAAAACTTTCTAGTGGTATCTCCACATTACTCAGATTATGGTTTTTTTCCCCTCCAATGGATGGGGAAGTTAGGAATTGCACTTCAACACCATCTCAGCTATAAAAGAATCATATTTCCTCATATTCAAGGATCTGCAATCCACAATTATAAATAGTAGAACACTTTTGTTTGTTTCTTTAATTAAAAACCTTATAATTTTATACAATGGCTCTTCAATATGAAATGTAAATACATTGAAAAGATATGCTGCAAAATCAGGTTGACATTATTGGCTGACATTTACACACTGAGTAGTTTTGAACAACTAATACATTTTTAAAAATTTGTTCAACCTGCTGTTTCTTAGCAAAATGAAAAGAATGTAAATTTCCCCAGAGGACCTGCAAAACAATTAAAAAATCTATAGGAAATTAAACATCAAAGTTTCTATAACCCATTCTGTCATTTTCAGGCAAACAGAGATACTTGTTAACATCTGTCATCTGCAGGAGAATAAATTAATGATAAGCCTGTCAAATATTTGATTTTGGTTCAATTATAACTGCAAAGCAAATTATTATTTGATTGGTGCAGCATCTAAAGTAGAAATGAGGGAGGAAGGGACAGTAGGTTAATGCCTTGCAAGGACCTGACCATGAAACTTGTTTTGAATACAATGGATTTTATGAAGTATTAGATTAATTTTGTAGTTCAGCCAGGAAGTAGCTATCTCTTAGCAACTGGATGCTGCCTCTAAAGGTTGAGTTGAATTATCATGCTTAGTATCTTTTGTTAGAACTGAGCTCCATACATTGTCTACTTTCAACTGAACACTGAGTTTCTTTATAGGACAACCTGCAGTGACACTCTCGTTCCTTATTTTTGTTGAAGAATATGTCTTTTGCATTTGACTAATTTGTGTACAGACACACAAACACACACATACACAATAGGATTCTAAGCAAAGGATCAGGAGGGACTTCTGTCCTTGGAAATGCTGTGATGCCTTCCTTTCAGTTTTCTTTTGTTTTACAGGTGTAGCTTTTCTGCCTGCCAGTATCTCTTATCTAATTGGGACCAATCTCTTTGGGATACTGGCCAATAAAATGGGGCGGTAAGTAAAGAAGTTCAATAGATTTTTGAATATTGAAGTATTGTGAACTATTGTTGCTGTCAGATCCCTAATGTGATATTCAGGGGTGAAATTAAAATTTGTTACTACCGATTCTGTGGGTGTGGCTTGGTGGTGGTGGGGGTAATGTGACTGGGTGGGCATGGCCAATTTTTTTTTTTAACTTTTAAAAGCATTTTTTCTACAGCCTCTTTGGCTGAAGAGGGTGTAGAAAAAATGCTTCTAAAGGGTTCTGACGATCCCAGCTGAGCTGCACGATCATTAAAGGCTTTTTTTTTACTTTTAAAAGCATTTTTTCAGCAGAAGAAAAAATGCTTTTAAAAGTAAAAAAAAACCCTCTGATGATTGCACGGCTCAGCTGGGCATGGGCGGTGGGGTGGGGCAGCGCAGGGATTTTTGCTACTGGCTCTCTGAACCTCCCGCTGCCATCGCTACCGGATTGTGTGATCTGGTCCGAACCGGGAGCATTTCACCCCTGGTGATATTGCCATTCATATCGAGAGGTGGGAAGCATGGGGATAAGCTGTATTTTTATAACCTTTTTCCTGGTGTCTAAGTGCCCTGCATTATTCTCCCCTTTTTGGGAATGTAATAAGGAGGGAGGGCCATGTGGATTGTTTCAGTTTGCTGAAGGTGGAAGAAGATCCTGGGAATAGCTCCTTATCTGTTTCTCAAGATGGCCGTTACAATAAACATCTTCACACCTGTGGATTGGCTAAATCCACATTCAAACAGGAGGGAGGGATTCTAAAGCTCTATTTCTAACTGTGTAGTTTGGGAGGGAATTTAGAGTCTGCTTTGCCTGTTCTGCTATCACTTCTTTTCAATAAGAGGTTCCTTTTGAAATACCATGTTTGAAGAGTCTATACTTTCTTGGGAAAGGAGGAGAGGCAGATCCATACAGTTGCATCTTTGTATTGTCATGGAGAAGAGAGTGATTCTTGGGAGTGTTTCCTTTGTGGCTAGTGCTTTCCTACTTGAAAACCATCACGGATCCGCTGTTAGACCCCTTGCAATTTGCATATCGAGCAAACAGATCAACAGATGATGCTGTTAATATGGCTCTGCACTACATCCTACAGCATCTTGAGTCTCCAAAGACCTATGCAAGGGTCCTTTTTGTAGACTTTAGTTCAGCATTCAATACTATCATTCCAGACATTCTTCTAACTAAGCTTAAACCAGCTACAGGTACCGGAACAGACTTGTAAGTGGATCACAAGCTTCCTAACAAACAGGAAGCAGCAGGTGAAGCTAAGCAAGATCACATCAAATACCTGTACAATTAGCACAGGGGGCCCCCAAGGCTGTGTGCTCTCCCCACTTCTCTTCTCTCTGTATACCAATGACTGCATCTCCAATGATCCATCTGTTAAGCTACTGAAGTTCGCAGATGACACAACAGTGATTGGTCTCATTCGAGACAATGATGAATCCGCATATAGACGAGAGGTCGAACGACTAGCCTTGTGGTGCAACCAAAACAATCTGGAACTGAACACACTCAAAACCGTAGAAATGGTGGTAGACTTTAGGAGAAACCCTTCCATACTTCCACCTCTCACAATACTAGACAACACAGTATCAACAGTAGAAACCTTCAAATTTCTAGGTTCTATCATATCACAAGATCTAAAATGGACAGCTAACATCAAAAACATCATCAAAAAAGGACAACAAAGAATGTTCTTTCTGTGCCAATTCAGTAAGCTCAAACTGCCCAAAGAGCTGCTGATTCAGTTCTACAGAGGAATTATTGAGTCTGTCATTTGCACCTCTATAACTGTCTGGTTCGGTTCTGTAACCCAACAAGAAAAACACAGACTTCAGAGGATAACTAGAACTGCAGAAAAAATAATTGCTACCAACCTGCCTTCCATTGAGGACCTGTATATTGCATGAATCAAGAAGAGGGCCATGAAAATATTTACAGACCCCTCGCATCCTGGACATAAACTGTTTCAACCATTACCCTCAAAACGACGCTATAGAGCACTGCACACCAGAACAACCAAACACAAGAACAGTTTTTTCCCGAAGGCCATCACTCTGCTAAACAAATAATTCCATCAACACTGTCAAACTATTTACTGAATCTGCACTACTATTAATCTTCTCATAGTTTCCATCACCAATCTCTTTCTATTTATGACTATTACTTGTTGCTGGCAATCCTTATGATTTATATTGATATATTGACCATCAATTGTGTTGTAAATGTTGTATCTTGATGAACGTATCTTTTCTTTTATGTACACTGAGAGCATATGCACCAAGACAAATTCCTTGTGTGTCCAATCACACTTGGCCAATAAAAAGTTCTATTCTATTCTATTCTATGATGTACAGAAGAAAAAAAATCAGGATTTAACTCTATATCTATCTATCTATCTATCTATCTATCTATCTATCTATCTATCTATCTATCTATCTATCTATCATCTCCATCCATCCCTAACCCATCTACTTATCTATCCATCCACCCCGTATTTATCTATCCTGCATTCTTTAGCTTGCCTGCAGTAGAATATCTACCTACCTACCTACTATATCTACCTACCTATTGGTTAGAATTCCACAGAGATTTATTGCAGGTATTTTAGGACACTTCTGACAGGGGACTATTGCTGATTTCTGCAAAAAAGGATATCCCAATATTTATGGCTTTATTGAATTTGCAAGATGAAACTTTCAAACAGCCTTCAAAACGTTTGATATTGTTTGTTCATTGCTTTTCTTGGCAGCTGGCTGTGTTCCTTGATTGGAATGATGGTCATAGGAGTCAGCCTCCTTTGTGTGAGTATGACAACATATTGCATAACCCAAAATTGGAGAAACCAAGCAAAAAATCTTAATTCCAGCTTAATATCTGCCAACATTGTTGCAGGTAGCACAGGAATTTCAAAGAGGATAGGGAGGTGGCAGCCTGCATCCTAACAGAATTTTATGAGAAAAGATATATACAAGTAAACAATGGCAAAACATGGGAAAATTGAAAAGTGAAGGAAAAAAATTCCTCCCACACTTTCACCCATTTCTTGTGTGATTTTCCCATCCTATGCCACCAGTTTCTTCTCTGGACCTTCATGGTTCTAGTCTAGTGAACTCCTTCAAATGAACTAGAATCTGATCTGGTTAGGACATAAACCTAGCTAAGCAACAATATTTTATTCTGCTTAGTGTCTTATGCAAATCTACTTACTATAGTTTAGAAACCATGATTTATTGTGTACTCCAGTTAGTTTTATTAAACCATGAGTAAACAAATCATATCTTGGTGTGATGTGCCAGGAGATCCTCAGGACCAGGAGTGAAATGCTACCGATTTGGCTGAACTGATAGCGATGATGGTGGGTGGTTCGGAGAACCGGTAGCGATGGCAGCGTGAGGCTCCACCCACCCGCCTGGTTGTCATTACTTCCTGGTTTTAACCAGGAAGTAACTTGTTTTTTACCCTCTGTGCATGCGTAGAAGGGTTTGCACAGGCGCAGAGGGTGCGCGCACCTGCACACACTTCCGAACCAGCAGGGAAGGTAAATAGATTTCACCCCTGCTCAGGACTGATAGAAAAGTACACTTTGAGGGTTTTCTAAAAGGTTTTAAGATGACTTCACCTCATTCTGTTTAATAATTGAATGTTGTATCAATATTTCTGCTGCCAGGGTTCCAACTGATAAACCCAAGCAAACAAGCACTGTTGAGACGATCCAATCTCTTAATGCACAACTTTATTGACTACAACATTTTGGCACAGATTGAAAGCAAAACTAGCTCTACTTTATTCCTGGGGTTTTAGCATAGTTAAAGAATAGTTTCTTCACTCCCCTTCCATCTTGTTGTCACCTGGAACTGGCATTCCAAACCTAGTTTTTCCTCCCCCCTAGTTCTGTGGCAAGCTGAGAAGCGAAAATGGCTGCAACAGCATAATCATGCTTTGAACTTGACACCTTAAGTTTTCATCAGAAATAACAGTTACGATTTCTGAGCTTTAATCCTTTCTCTTGTGCACCCTAGATTCCCCTGGCTCATAATATCTATGGACTCATTGGACCTAACAGTGGACTTGGTTTTGCCCTTGGTAAGATTTTCAAAGACTTGATAACCTGTGACAAACCATTACAGGGTAATTATCGTCAGTTAATTTTACTAGGTACAGATGGAACTGAATTGTTGTAGAAAAGGAAGTGAAACTTTCCTGCAGTCAAGCCCAGCTGAGTGATTTTATAGGCACACTAATTCTTGGCAGAAGATTTTACAATGGGGGTGGGGAAGAACCACTATTCTGAGGTTCAAAACTGAAGGGAGTACAATGTATATTTCAGATTGTTTGGCATGGCTATTTCATTCCAGATTTAGGGAATGCAAGCATATTTTGGAAGCATCATGGCCTGTTGTTCATGAAACATGAATGGGGGATGAAATGCTATTTTTATCAGATCGTTATGTTTTATTTTGCGGACAGGCATGGTGGATTCATCAATGATGCCTATCATGGGATACTTGGTGGATCTTCGCCATACTTCTGTTTATGGCAGTGTCTATGCCATTGCTGACGTGGCTTTCTGTCTGGGCTTTGCTATTGGTATGGACTAATATGCATCATAGTGACATAAATTACCTTTTTGTTTCATCTGTATGCTGACAATTCCTAGAAGACTAATTGACTAATTGTTTATTTACAAAAATAAGCTTTTTCTAACATGTACATGATAGAAAAAGAACGAAAGCAAAAGCCAGATTTAGTTATGCTTCAAGGAGACTCATTCCAATCAACACAGAATGTTATCATCCATTTTTTAAAATGGATTTCAATCAGTTTATGCATGCATCATTAAGTCTTGGTCTAACTGGAGAGAGAGGGGGTGGGTGGGATGGATGTTTAGTTAGTTAGAAGTAAGTTTGTAAATTTTGAATTGATAAGATGAAATTTGCTGGAAGACAGAGAAGTGGGAATTATTATGAATTCTTTACTGTGTTTATTACATCCTGACATTCATACAGGAACTGAAAGTGCTATCTTTCCTTCAATTTCCCCACACAAAAATAGGCTGGGCAGAGAGGGAGTGATTGGGCCAAAGTCACCCATGTTGATCCCACGACTGAATCTGGTCTCCTTATGCTTAGAATCTTTACCAGCTGTTTGAAACATGAATTCCTAAAGGAGATCTGCACTTCAGCACTTTTATAGCTTTCCCCAAATTGCTGATTCTTCTGGGCAGCACATAGATGCCGCCGCTTGATTGCGGCATTTACTTTTTTAAAGATTGGTGATTCTTTTCTCAGAAAGAATCCTGAACCCTAAATCCACTTCTAAGTGGATTAAAAAAAAATCAATTTTAAAATCAATTTTTCTCACCTTTTAATTTTCTGCCAAAAAACAAGCCAATAACTAACAACACTTGAAAACCATGCTGTGTTAGAGAGAAACACATTTTAAAAGCAGAGAATCACTGCACAGCCTGCCTCTACCTCCTTCATTGACTAAACTAAGGATAGTTCTCCACAGTCAGAATAATGTATTGTTTTTGACAGGTCCTTCTACAGGGGGTGCTCTCATACGAGCCATTGGCTTCCCTTGGCTCATGGCCATCATTGCAGGGATCAACCTCGCCTATGCGCCTCTGTGTTGGTTTCTACGAAGCCCCCCAGCCAAAGAGGAGAAGATTGTGAGTTTGGATAAAAATGGGGTGGTGGTGGTTCTCTGGTGGTTGAACCCCAAGGGGAATAAAGAATAAATATCCAAAGGACAGTAATATTTATTTATTAATTATTAATTGATTAACCATTCTTAATTATTTTATTTTAATTATCTCTTAATTTTAAATAGATGTTAGGCCCATTCCAAGAATGGCGATAGAACAATCTAGCCAAGTTTAGTTCTTTATTTGCTTACATCATATAGAGAGAATCTCAACCTTTACCACTCTCATCGCAAAGGATGCACCCTTAGAGATTTTAAGGAATAGTTGTTCTAAATCCCTTCCTCTTTCCCCAATCCAGTTCTGGACCATGTTTTGTCTTATCTCATCCACTGCCTCCTCAAAATGTGCTCCCTCCATCCTGGGAAACTGCCACTTCACTATGATCCTTCACGCTGTCTCCCCCTTTGTGAACACAATCCCTCACACTTTGTTTTGCTTTTCCATTTGCAAAATACATCACAAATGATGACACACCTTTAATAACAATTGGGTTTTCCCCTGCGGTTTTGTTCACATTTTGTTTTCTTTCTTTCTTTTTTGAGCTGGCTGGTGACTGTCCTAAAGCAAGAGCCTGAAGTTCAACTTTTTGTCAGATTGTTCTTCCTTGTGGGAGGGTGGGTAGGTGGGCTGAGGAAATAAATGATTTTAGATGCCATAACAGATCCTTTGAAAAACAAATTTTAGATTGATATCACCATGGTGTAACAATGATGCTCAATATGGTCTTTTGCTTTCCTTCTCCCTGTCTCCTCTCTCAGGCAATTCTAAGCCAGGAATGTTCCATGCAGTCCAGAAGTTCCATCACTCAAAAGACCCTTCAAGAGTTCCCACTCACAGACAACAGTGATGAAGAAAATGAGACTGATTTCTAAAAAGAGGGATCCACTTTCCCCCCTCTTTCTCTCTTCCAAATCCTCTTCTATTAACTGTATCCTGTATTTTCCCTGGCAAAGTGCATTACTCTAGCTTGTTGAATGACCAAATAAGAAAAAACTCTGAGACATTTCTTTCAGAATGTTATGGCTGTAAGCTGTTTATTTAGGGAGTTATTTCTAGTTCTGAGAGGGAGGCCTACTGTACGTAGGCCTTCCTTCCCTCATCTCAGAACAATATTTGAAAGAACTTTTTCTTAACACTCTTAGCTGCTTCACTGCTTTTAACAGGAGCTTGCACAGCTCTCCATATGATTATTGGCACTATAGCAAAATATGCATTGCAAAAAGAGAAAATTGCCCTCAAATTGAGCTCAGCTTTTACATGTCCTTGGAATTTTCTCAGCAACAGTCTGAGATACATTTGTCCACTTCCCAATCAATTCTGCAGCCCAACCCAGCTCCAAGCATTTATTGGCAGGGTGAGGTGCCACTCTGCCAATAAATGCTTGGAGCTGGGTTGGGCTGGGTTGTTATAGATTGTCATGATCTCTTAGTGAAAATAAATGGTTCATGATGTCATTGTGTAAAATATTAGAAGTGCAAAGTCTGACATTTTTGACCTTCTCTCTTTCTCTTGATGAATGTATTTTATTTTCCTTATGTACACTGACAGCATATACACCAAAGACAAATTCCTTGTGTGTCCAGTCATACTTGGCCAATAAACAATTATATTCTTATTCTATTACAGATGCCTGTGTATAAGTGAGGCTGGAAGCATACTTGAATGTTAGAGGCAGCATTTCTCTCATTCTCAAACATTTTGTCTTATACAGATTTCGTGATATTTTGGGTAATCCCATTAAAGATATTTCTTAGTTATGTTTCCCTTTCCACTTTTACTTAATGGTATAATTCTGTTAATTTATTTTTTACAGAATACGGTATATTCTGTAAATACATAAATAAATGCATATTTATGCCCTCTTGTGGATGAATTGATCAGTGCAGGCTCATCAAACCTATGTTTGAGCTATTTGGTGAACTATAATCTTAAAACATGAATGCTCATCAAGTTAATGGAAAGCAAAGAAGGTATACTCAGAGGCACGCTCGTGCATTAATTTCTTTGGACTGCTTGCATGAGGAGCAGGGAAGGAAAGAACTATTATATTGTTTGTTCCTGAAATTTAAAAAAATACTTGTAATAAAATATGCTCAATCCTGTTGCCTTATGATTCCTTTACCAATTTGGCTTGAGAAGTGGCACAGCAGTAGGGTTACAAGAGATCTGAACAAGCAAAAGAGGTTGCGGACGATTAGAAAAGAGGAGAAATTGGAGAAAGGAGGATGCTGAAACTCTTTTAACTTTCTTGGCTTCTGCAGCAAAAATTATGGTGAAAAACTGTCCCTCTCAAAGACCTATAAGAAATTACATTTTTTTTCCAGTACCAGAAAGGCTAGGTTTTCAATCCCAGAAAAATGCTGGAGTGTTAGGAGGCAAAAGCCTTCTGGGGGTGGTAATTGATTAAGGTGTTTCAGGCAGCTGCAAAAACTGATGGGTAGAGTACTACTCAACAAATTAAGGTCAACCATAAAGAATAATATTTGTGACACAGGTTTGAAATAGAGTCTTTGCACTGATGATGTGACTTAGTTTGAATAATGAACGTTTGCAAGAAAACAACCAAGCTCTGGATAGCACAAAGGACCCCTCGAATTAAGGTCACTTATAGTATTAAAGTGTCTTATCACTAATTAAGAAAGATTTGTCCCCTCAGAGAAAAGGCAGCTTGATATTCAAAAAGTTGGACAATGGGACTTCCGGGTGGCTCCGCTTCGTTGATGGCAGGCTATCTCAGACTGCCAGTTCCGTGTGATTCTGTAGAGCCGCTTAGACAGCGTTAATCTGCTGTCAAGCGACTTGGAAATCTCTTCCCTCAGGCAAAGAGGGGGAGGTGAGCATTTGGGCTGAAGTAGAGCCCCCAGGAAAGCACCAGGAAGATTCCTGGTGGCTTGATGGAAATGCTCCTTCTATAGCCCGAAAAAAAGCTCCAGAATCCGGAACGCTTCTGCCAAATGGCAGAACAAAACACAGCGTCCATCTCCGTGACCGAAATGGATTACTGAAGGACTCTAACGCAGACAGAGCTGAAAACTGGAGCGTTAGCATTTGATTGTAACAAGATTTTAACTCCCTGATAGAGAATGTATTCGTAGTCAAGATTGGAGATGATGAAAGAAAATGGCATTTTGTGTATTGCAAGTAAATGGCATTTTGTATATTGGAAGTGAAAGTTAAGGAAATGCTTATTACAATTGCTGGCGTGGAACCTTTAAGAAGAATATAACAAGATATTTTTTTAAATGGAATTTTTATTTTTTATTTTTTATCCTTTTTTATCTTTTTATTACAGTGTTTAAGAAGAAAAGTTTATTGAATTTTTCTTTTTTCTTTTTCTTTTTCTTTTTTTTCTTTCCTTCTTCTTGGTATTACTTAGTTTAAAAATAGCTTTCAAGCAAAGAGATTTAACTACTTCTAAAATACTGGAAATTTCCTCACTTCAGATACAGAAATTGAAAGAAGATATTAAAGATGGCTTAAGGAATTTTTTACAGGAGCTTATGGAGGTTCATCTTTCAGAAATAGATCAAAAATTTGATGAAATGGAGAAAGAAATATTGGATTTTAAAGATATGGTGGAAGAACAAAGGAGGGAGATGAAAAAATTAAAGGAATCAGTTAACCCATTATTGCTATCTAGTATTCAAACAGAGGAAAGACTGGAAGAAATTAACCAAATTAATTTAGATTTGCAAAGGAAAATAGATGAAGTTCAAATTAATTTGAATTTAGAAAATAAAATAGACAATATTCAGGTTAAGGTAGATAGGGCAGATGAAGAAAGGGTTATATTACAATATAAATTAATGGAATATGCTATAAGGGTGAGAGGATTAAAAGAATGTAAGGAAGAAAATTTGAAAGAGATTTTTACTCAGGCCTTTGCTCAGATAGATGGAGTGGAACCAGAAGATTTTGAAGTTAATATTGAAAAAAATTATCGTGTTAATTCTTGGTTGGCAAGGCAGAAGTGTTTACCGAGAGATGTGGTTATTTATTTTACAAATAAGATTAGGTATGGAATTTTGCAAGCATTTTATAAAAATAAATTTCAAATACTAGGACAAGATATAATAATGATGAAGGAAATTCCTCCTAAAATGTTAAGAAAGAGAAAAGAATTTGCCTTTTTAGTGGATGATCTTAAGAAACATCAGATATATTTTAGATGGGAGATTCCAGCTGGCTTAACAGTGAATTATAAAGGAAGAAAGTATTTTCTTAATACAGTTTTTAAAGCACGAGATTTCTACACTAATGTATTAAAGATTGGGAACCCTTTATCGATAGATGTTAAGTTGAATGGTGAATAGATGGTGGAAAATGTGTAAGATAGAAGATAAGGGAAGTGAGAATGTTTAATTTTATTATATATGATTATGGTTAATTTTTGTAAATGATTTATTTTGGATATAAATGTGTAATTTTAGGGGTACTATTTGATATATTTGAGGTATAAAGGAATAGGAAGATGGAATATTGTTTAATTTTGGAGGATAGATAGTAAAATTTAATCTGGATTAAATATTATATTTGAGAGATGGATGTAATGTTGTTATATGGTTAACTAGAATTTAATTGTTATAACTGATATATTTTGGATAAGTTATAGGTGTAATTTTAATAATGTTATTTGATATAAGTAAGGTAAAGTGAAGATTTTAATTATTACAATTGACATATTGTGGAGATAATATAGGATTAACAATAATATTTGTAATCTGATTTGATGTATGTATGCTTGGATTATTGTAATGCTCTCTACATGGGGCTCCCCTTGAGGTGCACTCGGAGGCTTCAGTTAGTCCAGAATGCAGCTGCGCGGGTGATAGAGGGAGCTACTCGTAGCTCCCACGTAACACCGCTCCTGCGCAGACTGCACTGGCTGCCTGTGGCCTTTCGAGTGCACTTTAAGGTGTTGGTTACGACCTTTAAAGCGCTCCATGGCTTAGGGCCTGGGTACTTACGGGACCGCCTGCTGTTACCTCATGCCTCCCACCGACCCGTACGCTCTCACAGAGAGGGACTTCTCAGGGTGCCGTCCGCCAAGCAATGCCGGCTGGCGGCCCCCAGGGGAAGGTCCTTCTCTGTGGGGGCTCCCACACTCTGGAACGAGCTTCCCCCGGGTTTACGCCAAATACCTGACCTTCGGACCTTCCGCCGCGAACTGAAGACACATCTTTTCATTCGCGCGGGGCTGGCTTGAATTTTATTGAATTTTATTGGTTTTTTAAATTTTTAAAATTTTTAATATTAATCTTAAATGGGATTTTAGTTTTTTATATATTTTAAAGTTTCGGGCTAATTATAATAAGTTTTTTAATTCACATTTTAAATTGTACATTGTATTGTCTTTTTTACTTCTGCCTGTACACCGCCCTGAGTCCTTCGGGAGAAGGGCGGTATAAAAATAAAATAAAATAAAATAAAATAAATAAATAAATAAATGATACCAAAGATATGAAAAGATGGATTATTGTTTATCTTTGGAGGTTGGACAGTAAAATTTAAGAAATTAAGTTGGAAATATGAACTATTTTTGAGAGACGCTTAAGGAAGAAAGATATTTCAGAAGAATCCTTGGTGAATATTGGAAGATGGAACGTTGTTTTGGTACTGATTGATGAAGGTTGGATATTAAAAACTATGTACTTTAATGAAGAACAAATACGAACTCAATTGGAGTCGAGGTTTTAAGGAGTGACTATGGATTATGATTTGTGTTATATTTTAATTTTTGACTGTTAGTTTTATACCCTGTATTCGGTTCTGGGAAGTCCGGGGGTGGGGGAGGAGGGAAGGGAGGGGGAGGGGGGATGAGGTAGAAAATGGATTGATGGTTAATGTACAGAGATGATTGAAGATGTATAATCAATGTAAGATCGGAGCTGCCTGGCTACCATTTCAGAATGATGGGAAGGAAGGAAGTAGAAGAGAGAAGGAGGTAGGAAAGAGAAGAGGAGGAAGAGGAAAGGAAGAGGGACAGAAGAGGGAGAAGAAAAGAGTAGGGAGGAAGGAGGAGAGGATGTAGATAAGAGAAGGGGAGGATGGTCGTGGAAAGTAAAAGAAGGTAGAGAAGGGAAGAGAGTTAAAGGAAGGGGGTGGTGACCGGGCAGGTCCGATTAATTGTATATGATGGTACATTAAATATGTTATTGGATATAAATGTTAAAATAAAACTTTTTAAGCAAAAAAAAAAAAAGTTGGACAATGTTTGATTTTGAAGCTATACCTGCCAGATACATGGACTCTTTTTATCAGACATTTATAACTCTAAAAAGGAGAAGCCACTGCAAGGATTTCTGCCATCCCAGTGGCCAGACACAGAGAGAGCATTGGACCTCTCATGTTTCCTATGCAAATCATCCTTGTTTAGCAATTGCCTCATTTAGTGACTATTTACATTTATAATATTGATGAAAAGGTAACTTTATGACCAAACTTCCTTCTCACAACCTTCACAGGACTCTAAAGCAAAGGAAAGCTGAAGTCAGATCATAAGCACAGAAGCGTTTTCACTTCATGACTTCTTTGCTTAATGACTGAGGTTGGTCTCAACTGTCAACAAAACAAGATCTATCTGTAATGGAAAGATGAAAGGTGAGTCAAAGTTCAAAGCTCAGAGAAAGCATAAAGCCAGGGTGTGCTCAGCACCTCGTCCCTTTTTCTGTTCAGGAACTCAAGCCATGTGATCCTGTCCACCATTAAACCATCTTTCCAAGCAGTCTCCATGTTTCCAGTGTCTTTATCCCCACTTGGAACGGAACCCAGATGGACATTTCTTCCAACACAATAAAGTATATTTTAAAAAAAGAAAAATGGTGAGTCAGGCTCCAATGCTGACTGCATAAACATCTCTATATAGTGTTCTTGCAAACAATAAGGAAGTGGTGTGCTTTATTTTCCCCTGTTGGAAGAAATATCCATCTGGGTTCAGTTCCAAGTGGGGACAAAGACACTGGAAACATGGAGGCTGCTTGGAAAGATGGTTTAATGGTGGTCCGGATCACATGGCTTGAGTTCCTGAACAGAAAAGGGATGAGATCCTGTGTCCTTCCTGGTTTTATGCTTTTTCTGAGCTTTGAACTTTCTGGGGCACAGGAAGAGTATCCTGATTGGTTGTCAAACTCCCAGGTGGTCTAGGGGTCTTAGCTAATGTTGTAGGTTGTCTCTCAAGCTTGCTTGAGCCTTGCCATGTGGTAAGATTCTGTTGCTAGATGGGTAGGGGCTAATCCTATCTTTGTCATGTAGACAATGGACTGGCTCAGGCCTTAATGGCCCATTGACAAAGGTGGGGGGGAGTTGCTTTGTCTTTAAAACATGTTTCTCCATTTCTCATCCAGGGAAATATATTCTGCCTTTTAAATATTTTCTAAAATATTTCATTCTTCTAGGAGGGGGGTGGGTGCTAAATTCCTACACCCCCCAACAAGCATTTTGACTTCTCAACCATGGGATTTCTAAGACATGCTGTTTGTTCCTGAAATTAAAAAAAAACCCCAAGTATACAATCCTAGATAGCTTTCTTCTCTGCCCAGTTTTGGAAGGCTTTGGATATCTCTTTTGCATCTTTCCAAGAACAAGCTCTATCCAGACATCCTCACTCCTAACCAGGACGTGAATGTGCCTCCGTCTGCCTTTTCCATCCATCTCTCTGAAGCGACTTTCAAGTAGTGTTTCCCTCTTATCCTGGCACAAAATTGACCCCAAGTTAAGAGAAAGAAGTGTCTTTAATTTAATTTGAGATGCCTTAAATAGATTTTTTTTTTTGGTCATCGCAGATAAGGCCCCAAGGTGGGCGAAAATCAATAGAACTTATTTCTTACGCGGGAACAAGGGAACAGAGTAAAGTTCCATTGAATTCATCAGGGCACCAGGGGCGCACGTCTTCTAAAATCTACGGTAGAGCATGCGCAGTCGGCGCCCTGCCTCACGGAATTTGATCTTCTGAGTTCTCGCGAGATTTTCGCGTTCAGACTTCCATCCTCGTCTTCGTCCCGACTCTGTTGCTTCCTGGCGGTGAGATGCATTCAGACGACGTGAGTTGGGGGAGAGGTGACCGGAGATCCCGGGTGGGCTGGGAGGAGTTATTCTGGGAAACGGACGTGGTTCCGTTCGGAGGCTACGGGGACCGCCAGCTGCGCTGTCGCTCCCAGGTGGACTTCCTCCTTCCACGTGGGAGCGGAGCCTGTTGAGGCTGGACGTGCCTGGGCTGCCTTGAGCGTCGGGATCCACTCCTTGGGACGCGTGCTGAGCTTTTAGGGAGAGTACTTGCCAAGAGCCCTCTTCTTCCTAACTACAGCCTCAACAAGAGAAGAGAATGCGGTAGCATGTGCAGAATGGTGGAGTCGGTTTTATCCCCGACTCCACATTAGGATCTGGGTGTAGACACCAACTTTAAATATGTACCGAATGCTATTGCTGTATACCTGACTCTAGCATTAAGATCTGGGTGTGGAGTGGAGAGGAGAGAAGAGCAACCAGAATGTGTGTGTGGAAATTTGCAGACAAAAGACAAAAAAGGCAAAACATGTTTACATTTCAGTAGAAAGCTCAACTATATAAGGTACAGATATGCTTTACATATGCTTACTTTGATGGCCTTTTAGCCTATATCACTCCCTGTTTGTACATATTGCCAATTGCATACCACACATGTATTTTAATATACTAATAGATCCCTAGAACTGCATTGCTTTGTTGTTCTGCTTGAATAATGTTGTAGTCACCTGACATCTTCCTGCTATTTTATTAAGGCAATTGTATGTCCCTGTTAGTAGAGTGCCCAAGGTAGGTAATATAAGATGAAAATCGGTAAACTAAAACAATGGCATCAAGTGTGCATCATTAAAAGATAATTTGTTTGGTTCACCAAAAGAACCTCACCAAGATGTCTACATTTTCAGTTGAAAAGCATAGGAAGAATCAGTAACGCTGTCTTTTCCTCTTAGATTGTTTGGGATACTCTTGGCAATAAACAGTTCTGCTCATTTAAGATCAAGTGAGTATTTTTACTATGTATGCTGAATTCAAGGGTTAGAACTGAAGGGAAGATAACTCCTCTCTTCTAATGTTCTGGATTACATGATTGATCTATCTCAGGCGCCATACCAGTGATTAGGTTTTATGAGTTTTATGGTCAGAACATTTGAGACACTCCAGGTAGTTTTCTTTTGGGCTGGATTTTTCGTACAATGAATTTGAATAATAAATTCACATTGTCCTCAATCAGCATGCTTGTAAGGAGACTGTTATAAAAAATATCAGCAATAGCAATACCACAAGGGCCTCTTGTGGCTCAACAGACTAATGCAGTCTGTTATTAACACAGCTGCCTGCAATTACTGCAGGTTCTAGTCCTACCAGGCCCAAGGTTGACTCAGCCTTCCATCCTTTATAAGGTAGGTAAAATGAGGACCCAGATTGTTGGGGGCAATAAGTTGACTTTGTATATAAATATACAAATAGGATGAAGACTATTGCTAACATAGTGTAAGCCGCCCTGAGTCTTCAGAGAAGGGCGGGATATAAATGCGAATAAACAAAAACAAAAAAAATCTTAGACTTATATACTGCTTCATAGTGCTTTACAGCCTTCTCTAAGCAGTTTGCAGAGTCAGCATATTTCTCCCAACAATTTGGGTCCTCATTTTATCCACCGCAGAAGGATGGAAGACCGAGTCAACTTTGAACTGGTCAGGACAGGATCTAACCCCTGTCAATCTGCAGAATTAGCCTGCAATACTGCATTCTTTAACTGCTGAACCACCTCAGCTCATCTCGGCCCAGAAATATCTGTTTGCAGTTGTGTAGAATCCTTAATGCCATAGCTCAAAGCAACACCTAGCCCACTGACTGATTTTAGATGGTAGGCAAGTCCAGCCTTGGTCAGGACTTGTATGGGAGACTGCTTGTGAATTCCAGGGTTGCTTGCTGAAATGGGGAGTTTTAAAACATCCTGGAGGAATGTAATGCTAAACCACTTTTGTTATGTTGCTGAAGAAATTGTAGAAAGGCAGGAGTAGGACCTGAGGACACTTACCTTTTAGAATCTTTTTACTATCCAGAAATAGTGTTTTTGCATTACTCAAATTACAGTATATCTACATAGGGAGCAGTAGTGAATTTTTAAGGATTTATTTTTCTTGGCATTCTTCCTATGTACAAAGGTGCATTTGGATCATGGGGATTTTGGATATGGCAGTCCCAAAGCACCCAGATTGTAATTTGTTATTGGGCCTAGTGATTCTGTGGTAATATTCAATAATGAAGATGATAAATAATGCATGGTATTTAAAAGAGACTACCTTTACAACTTTTTCCTTTATAGAACAAAAACTCAGAGCTTTTGCCGAAATGAATATAATATAACCGGCCTGTGCAATCGCTCATCCTGTCCGTTAGCCAACAGTCAATATGCTACTGTTAAGGAAGAGAAAGGTAAGTGTTCTTACTGTGGGTTTTAAATATCACAGTATTTTTGCTTTAATAGAGCAGGACTTGTTAAGGTCCATCAACAGTAAGATTTGGAAGAAGATTAAAAGGCTGCTTAGATTGGTGCAAAAGCAATAATACTATACAAATTTACATGCTGACAGTGACACTGGGTGATTATTATTGCTAATAACAAAGAATAATACAAAAATACAGAAACAGCTCAAGAAAAGATAGAAAACAAACGTGAAAGGGAACAAGGAAAAGAAAAAAAGGGATGTCAGTTGTCCTCACCAAAAGCCTGGCTGAAGAGCCAGGTCTTTAAGGCCCTTTGAAATACCAGCAGGGTGGGACCTCTTCAAATCTCAAGGAGAAACTCATTCCAGAAGGCAGGTGCTGTGACAGAGAAGGTGCACTTCTGAGGTCCAAATTGATGGCATTCTTTAATTGATGGATCCCAGAATAAGGCACTCACTCTGAAGATAATTTCCTGGGAAAAGGCTGGGATCTTGTGAGCATCAATCACAGGAACTTGTAGAATGTATGGATTAATGCTTTTGGGGCAGATAGCTTGTTATTTGTAAGTAAGAATGTGGCAAATCTAATGACATTTCATATCACTGCTTATTTTTGCTCATGTTTTAGGACAATGTTACCTTTACATGAAGACCATTGAACGGTCTGCTTTTCCTAATCGGCTCTGGGAACGAGTAAGTTCTTTTGTATGTGCCAGGACTGAATTTGGGATCTTTTAAAAAATTCCGTTTAAGTTTGCAGTTGAAAATGACTACCCCTATAGACAATGATAGCTGTTTTTTAAAAAAAGGTATTCAGTAAGGAAAGTGTGAAGAAGTGTCCAGTTGTAGGGATCTGATTGCTGGCATTGTTGACTTGGAAAATACATTGACCATCGGTATTCCTGTGAAAGTTAACATTTTGATGCATACAAATCTATGGTGTGTATGTGACCCTTATTTAGTTCCTGTTGTCCCATCTCTAAAAAAGATAATATTCTTTTGCTTCCTGGTGATATTCTAGATTCTCTAGTTTCTCTATTCTAGATAGCATTAGCACTTATACATATCTATATACCACTTCATAGTGCTTTACAGCCTTCTCTAAGCGGTTTACAGAGTCAGCATATTGCCCCCATCAATCTGGGTCCCCAATTTACTGACCTTGGAAGGATGAAAGACAGAGTCAACTTTGAGCCAGTCAGAATTGAAGTCCTGGCAGTGGGCAGAGAGTCAGTCTGCAGTACTGCATTCCAACCACTGTGCCACCATTGCTCTTTGCTGCATGCCTCCTCTTTCATTTCTGGCAGGTTCGATTGAGCAAAAACTATGAGAAAGCATTAGAGGAGATTGACGAGAATCTCATCTACTGGCCCCGCTTCATCCGGCACAAATGCAAGCAGCGCTTTACCAAGATCACCCAGTACCTGATTCGAATCCGCAAGCTGACACTGAAGAGGCAGTAAGTGACATTGTGTAGGCCTGTCCCCTTCAGCAGAGGTTACCACTATAAGTGTGAGATAGGCCTGTTGCTGGCCTGAGAGAGCTGCAGTTTCTTGATACCTGGTTTGCTTGACATCTGTTCTATCGACATCTTCTGTCTCTTTCAGGAGGAAACTTGTTCCATTAAGCAAAAAGATTGAAAGGCGTGAAAAAAGACGAGAGGTAAAGCACCTTATCTGTCACAGAGATTCCTCATTTTTTGCTGTTTTCGCTCTCAAAGCAGCCCCTGTGGAAGTTCCCAGGCTTTGCTGCTGTTTTCTGTTGTTGTTGCAACATTTTGACCATAAGCTCTGGGTGCCGGCACTTAGTGGACACCTTCGCCCCATAAAGTCCAGGAGTTCGCCTACTAGATGAGCAAAGCCTCAGATGGTGATCCAGTTTAAAGTGCTAAGATTTCACCCTGTCTACCCCTTTGGAATGTATCTGTTTATACCGAGTTTGCATTGAGCATGATAACCAAGAGTACATATGCATGACGCTAAGGTGTTTGTTTTTTTTGGGGGGGAAAAATTGCCTTTGGGGAATCCTTTTTTTTTTTTTTTGAGGAGGATGGAAGGAACCAACCAACCCATTCTCACATAATACTATTGTTGTGTCTGCTGCACCCCCTGAGCCGGTCCTCCTGGCTGAGAGTGATTCAGAGAGTGAGGGGGAAGAGCCGACAGGGCTTCCCTCTGCAGAATCTTCCTCTCTGGCTCCGCTCCAGATTCCAGAAGCCAGGCCAGAAGCAGGCCAGGTGGAGGAGGAGGAGCTGACACGGCCTCTTTCCCCCGACTCCTCCTCCTCCTCCCTGGCAGAGCTCCAAGAGCCAGCTGAGGAGAATCAATTGTGGTTAGACGCAAGGCAGCGACACCGAGTGAAGTGTGCGCGGCAAAAGGAAAGGAGGGACCGGCCTAGGGAGTGCTGAGTCACGGAGCCACACCCTACAGGGTATAAATGTGGGCGGAGCTGCCTTTGGTCTCTGTGACGAACAAAAACAGACTTTTGGGAGCTTTGGCTGTGTATTTTGTGTTTCAATTTTGGCTTCTGTTTATTCCTGCACTGCAATTACGCTGGTCTGAGGAGAACTTGGCAGGCAATTGCAGGTTCGTTGCCAGAACTGTTATCTGTCGTTGGAGTAAATTGCTGGCAAAGACAGTCAGCTCGCATGTCGTTTTGGTTGTGGTTGGGAGGGGACAGAACAACTATCTTTCATCTTCCACTGTCCTGTTGACTTGTTCCTTGTTTTCATCTACTAGGAAAAAGCCTTAATTGCAGCTCAGCTGGACAACGCAATTGAAAAGGAATTACTGGAGAGACTCAAGCAAGATACGGTATGATCTCTTAGCAGGAAGATCAAAAAGGAGTTGGGTTGCCAGGCTATTTACATAGTGTGGACGAAGGGCACTCAGGTAGTTTACCTGCACTGGCCTTTATGTCTCAGAGGCAAGAGGTGAAACGTGATATTTAGCTTAAGCAACAGATTCTGTGAGGGAGCAGAAAATAATCCCTATAGTTCAGGAGCAGGAGTTTACTCAACAGCTGGCAAGTAGTATGGGCTGGGGATTCCCAGGCTTTCTTGTAAGTCAGGGGTGTCAAACTCAATTTCATTGAAGGCCGCATCAGGGTTGTGTTTGGCCTTGGGAAGCCAGGATGGCTGTGGCCAGTGCCACTCGTGTTGGGGGCACCTGTGGTGGCCTGAGCGTTCTGCCAGTGAAAACGGACTCCCAAGCTCTGTTTTGGCTGCAACAACCTGCAACTCTCTGCCAGCGAAAACAGAGCTTGGGAGTGCCACCCGTGACCCTTGCAATCTCCATTTTCAGCTTTGATGGCCTCCTGCAACCCTCTCCCAGCGAAAATGGAGCCTTCACGAGCTCCTTTTTTGCTGACAGGCAATGCGGGCTGGTCCTTCGCTGTTTTCAGGCGGCCTTGCAGGCCAGATCTAAACACCCCGTGGGCCGGATCTGGCTCCTGGGCTTTGAGTTCGACACCCCTGCTCTAAGTTGTTAGAGAAATAAGAGTTAGGATATAGTGGTGATGAATCTTCAGGATTCCAAAACCCTCCAATAAAGGATACATAAAAGGAAAAAAAAGTATGAAGCATATAGTTAACCATTAGAAATTACTATTGGAGAACCTTAATTTAATGAACCCTCATTTATTGGACAGGTGCAGCAGACCAAATTTTGAGCTGGATATCCCCTGAAACAATATTATTGTCAAAGTAGACCAAACCTGGTCCACAGGTGAAGCAGTTAATTTTAGGCTATTTGTAGTGATTTGTGAATATCATTGCGAAGGATGTAACATCTGAGAATAGTGGGCACTCCCTGACCCCTCAAATAATCCCTTAAATCAGGGCTGTCAAACTTGTGGGCCAGATGTGTCATGTGCTGGCCCCACCCCCATTCAGTTTAGCGAAGGGGGAAAAAGTCCCGATACGTCACGTGACATTGCGAGTTTGACACCCCTGCCTTAAATAAAAAATTAACTATAAGGCAAGATGCAGCAATGCCTTCTAAAGTGACTTCATTGGAAATTAGCAGTTACAGATCTTTGGAAGTTGTCTTAATGTGTTCCTGTTCTTGACATTTCTCTCATTAGTATGGCGATATCTACAACTTCCCCATCCATGCTTTTGACAAAGCTCTGAAGCAGCACGAAGCTGAAAGCGAAAGTGACTCAGAAGTGGAGAAAGAGACAGAGCAGGAGGAAAAAGTAATGCTTTTAAAATTCTTACTGATTTGCTTCAACCAGTGGATGGGGAAGAGTGCTGAACACGTATATGTGCCTGCAGCAGTGGGGAATTGCATGTATTGAAGAAAAAAAAAGTCTACAATGTACAGCTTTCTATTGCATCATCATCATAATCTGCTCAGATTGTGTTAAAAAAGCCAAGCTTCATAATGGCTGCATTACAGTAGGTTCATTAACTTGGTACATCCTGCTTCCCCAAATGAAGTGTCCATAAAGATGCTCCTATTTCCTTCCTTGAAGGCTGGGAATTGGGGGTTGAAATGTCATAAATAAAATTTATACACTGCCTGATTCTAAGCAACTCCAGGGAAAGGGCTTACAAATTGTTTTAAAGTAATTTTAATTAAACATTTTACATAAGTTTAAAAAACTACAAAAACATAAAAGGTAGGAAAATCCATAAAGATTCCCATATTAAATAAATCAATAAGCAACATTACATTTATATGATACATGATTCTGAGCAACTCTAGGTGGTTTACAAATTATTCTTAAAATTTTTTATAAGATTTTACATAAGTTTAAACAACTAGAAATATAAAAGGAAGAGAAAGTAAAATGTGAAAGAACAAAAGAGAAAGAAAAAAAGGTATCTAAATAAGTGTCTTCATAGTAATTGCCATCTCCATTATTCCAAATTGCATATTGTGTTTCTTTTTCCCATAAACAGACCTTTTAAACAAAAAATCATTTCAGTTTCATTTCATTTTTATTTATTTTCAGCAAAAAGTCCAAAAAGAGTTTCCAGCCTTTTACAAAAGTTACTGTAGTTCTCCTATCTAAACAAGTCAATTTAGCCATCTCTGCACACTCAGATATCTTCATAATCCTTCCCTCCATTATGGATGTGTCTGGAGTCTTTATCTTTATGCATATAACAGCTCTATACTATATATAAAACTGGTCCATGAGACTTTTCCAGTATAAGTCCTAGTAAAAAATATTCTGCTTTTTAGTGGTTTACAAATTGTTAAAAAAAATACAGAAAATTAGAACAAAGATGGCAGAGATAAATCAAGAAAGGAACAGAAAGGAACGGTTGTTATGCATGAACAACTGCTACTGCTCTGTGGATCAGTTACCTTTTTTTATGCTTTCCTTGTAGGATTTGAACAAGAGGGAATATGTAGAAGTTGATGAGAGTGATCTCAGCGATTTTGAGGTAAGTGCAGCCCATTGAAGATTGCAATTCAACAACTTATAAGATGCCAAGAACATCCAAGAACAGCAATGGAGTAATTTTAATGTTAATCTTATTGTCTCTTGGGATCAAAGAGACCTCAAAATGAAAGCAATGACTTTCAGAATTGGTACTTCCTGCAGTGCAGCCATTTGGTGGAGAATGTTGGCAGCAAGGAAATACAGAGAGAGGGTTGGGAGTAAGTAAAATGTGGGGGCAGGTTGCCTCCCTGTTGTTTTTAACCTTCTATTTTTTTTTCTATTGAAGGAAATGGATAAACTGGAGGCAAGTAGCGAGGAGGCGACATGCAGCGAGGAGGAAGAGAAAGAATCAGAACCCAAGTCTAAAGGGAAAACTCCACTGAAAGGGCCATTCAGGCGGAAACGAGCTTATGTTGAAATAGAGTACGAGCAGGAAGTGGAACCTCTGTCCAAGTCCAGGGAGACATTACTTGGGCGGTGAGGACAAAAAAAATACTTGGACTGTGAAGTAATTGTACATGTCTTCAGCATGGAACTGCCTGGAAGCTTTTTGTATAAAAGAAACGAAGGAATAAGCAAACTAGAACAAGCAAGTCAGTGGCTTTCTGTTTTTAGTATTTGCTTCTGCTGTCCTTCTCGACAAGCAAACATGCAAAAAAAAATTACTTTACTGTTACTGTTAAAGAACAAGAACATTTTTCATTCTTAAAAAACTGAAGTTTTTCCTTCCAGGTTCAAAAAACAGGTATCCCCTTCACCAACCTCTCTCTGGAGTTGTTCAGCAGACAAACTTGTGACAGGATCCTCTTGTATTTGCTGTAGGCATTCCTTGAGGTGTTCATTTTCACAGCTTTGGTAGACTCCTTGCAATAGGACCTGGCAGAGAAGGAGAAAGTGATTATCTATTGCTTTTTGCTCTGCCCTGTTTGTTTCCCAGGCTTTTCATACACTTAGATCACTGATAAACTTTTCAGACTTGGTAACTTTAAAAGATGGATGGACCTCAACTCCCAGTATTCCCCATGCTGGTGGAGGTGAAGATTCTGGAAATTAAAGTTCTCATATCTTAGAGTTGCCAAAGTTTGAAAAATACTTAGTTTATAACTGTTTATGTCCTCATGTTAGATTTCATGCTTTCTGTCCTGAATTCTTGCCATCTTACCAGGCTGTGCCCTGGAAGAGATACCTTATTAAAAACGGAGGGGGGAACATTTTTAAAGACCAGGAAAAATATCCTCAGAGGTCCCTTCACAAGTTCAAATAAGGAGATTAAGGATGCTTCTAAAATGGGTTTTTAATAGACATATATATTCAGACTTCTACGAAATGAGAGAAATTCTGAGCATGTTAGATCAACTCCTAACAAACTCCTAATAAATCAAACTTATCCCCCGAAGTTTCCTTCTCTTCTGTTGAAAATCTAGGTTGCTTTTTCCACACCTTCAGTTCACCTTAGGAATGAAACTTGGCTCACCTTCACCTGTCCTTGGGAACAGTGATTCAACAATAGGAGGCATTTGGTGGCTCTCTGAAGCAAAGTTGCTTTCACAGGTTCAGGGATGGTACTCCTATCTGTGACCACATCCCACATCATCTTCAGCAAAGCCTTGAGAATTATAGCAAGACGACAAGTCATTCTGTGGCAGGAAGATGGAGATTTGATCGGTAGGACTATTTCTGGAGACAAATGATCCCCCGGTATACCTGGGAGCCCAAACCCAACCTAGTTGGAAAAGCTAGCTGGATCTACTGACGCAAGATGGCCTATGACAGTGGTGAAATGTAAAATTTGTTACTACTGGTTCTGTGGGCGTGGCTTGGTATGTGGGTAGGTGTGGCCAACTTTTTTTTTTTTACTTTTAAAAGCATTTTTTCTACAACCTCTTTGGCCGAAGAGGTTGTAAAAAAAATGCTTTTAAAAGCCTATGATGATCCCAGCTGAGCTGTGCGATCATCAGAGGCTTTTTTTTTTTTTTACTTTTAAAAGCATTTTTTCGGCCGAAGAAAACATGCTTTTAAAAGTTAAAAAAACCCAAAAACCTCAGCTGGGCATTTGGGGGGCGGGGAGGGATTTTTGCTACCAGTTCTCCGAACCACCCACCGCTACCGGATCGGGTAATCCAGTAAGAACCAGGAGTATTTCACTCCAGCCTATGACCATTATAATAGTCAAGATAACCACCGTAGCCTTGACCAATTATTTAGTGCAGTGATCCCCAATCCCCAACCTTTCCCTACCGGTTCTGTGGGCGTGGCTTAATTGGTGAGCATGGCTTGGTGGGCGTGGCAAATAATAAATAATAAAAATAATAAACAAAGTATAAAAAAACAAGAGGTACCAAAAACCAACTTTCATACTTTACACACACACAACACAACTGACACACAATATAAAAGCAGCTGCACTTCACACTTCACATAGCCACAAAAAGCTCAAAAACTTTACACACACACTATGCCACATACAGCTTTCTGAGATTTTGTGTGTTTGTGTAGTTAGAGTGAAACACTACAGAAACACACCAAATCTCAGAAAGCTGCACAAATATTTTATTTTATTTTATTGTGGACTTCAAATTCCAGAGTTCCTCAGCAAAGCCAGCCAGTTGATCACCGAGGAAATAGATTAGCTGAGCGATTGATTCTGTCTGGGCTGAAACTGAAACTGCTTTCCGGCTGTGGCCATGCGTTCATCAGTAATCAGATAAGTGCCTTAGAATCTCTACTCTTACTTGTAGAAAACATGTTTTCTACAAATAAGAGTACAAGTAAGGTTCTGCTGTTTTTTACTTTTAAAGGCCTGTTTCTGCTGAAGCAAAACCGGCTTTTAAAAGTAAAAAAAAAAAAAAAACCACCTCTGCAGATGGTGTGGCTCAGCAGAAGCAGGGGGGGCAGGGCCAGGGATTTTTGCTACCGGTCCTCCGAACCAGCAGCCGCCATCGCTACCGGATCGCGCGATCCCCTCCGATCCGGGAGAATTTCATCCCTGCTTTGGGGCTTAAGTGACCCGGCTGGGGGGGAGGGAGAGGTGAACAGCAAGCTGGCATGTGCATGCACACCTGTGTAGCTCAACTTATCTCGGTGGATGGTTGCGTGGCCTGGTTCTGAATAGTCATGGCCCAATAGCTGTGGCCCAGGGTTGGGGACCCCTGATTTACTGAGCTGGAATAAAAGTATCTACCTTTCAGCATGTTTTGGTATGAATGCCCCTTTGATTCTAAAGCAGCAGTTTGGGAACTTTCCCCCCCGCTGAACTGCACCCCAAATGCTTCTGCCTCGTAGGATTACTGATCATTTATTCCACAATTCTCCCCTTCTGATATACCATGCATCTATCAAGTTTTGTGGTGATTTTCTTTGGCTCTGTAAGGGAGGCACCCAAGGCTTTTAGGGTTCGTGCCTCTTCTTAAATACCTAGGCCAGGCGTAGTCTATTGTACACTTCAGTGTTTCTAACATTGCAATCCGAGCAGCTTCCTCTGGTCCATCAGAGATTTCCAGGTATCCCACAATCACTCGCTGCAGCCGCTTCAGATGATGAACAATCCGGATACCAAGCCTCTCAAAAGACAAATTGGTTCAGAATTAGAAGCCATGTTAGAAGAGGGCCTCCCTCCCTACCAAGCAGTGAAGAATAGATGGGGCATTTTTTACCTCTCAACAAAGGCAGGCAGGCTCTTGGCATATATTCTCCGCAAAGAAAGCTGGCTCTCTGCTTCCATGTGGGTCAGTAACAGCTGGAGGACTCTGTCAGAGGCTGTGACACGTCGGGGTTTAGGGGACAATTGCTGTGGGGCTCTTTCCAAGACTAGCAGCACGTCCAGTATGCACAGCAACACAACCTGCATTAGGGATGAGTACAGCTGTATCTGAGCATCTGCTTGGGACAGATGTCCAGAAAGAGTGGCTGAGAGGTGGATTCTCTTCTTTTATTCTGCCATGAGATTCCCTGCCATGAGATTCAGTTAGCTTGTCACCCTCTCAACCTGACATACTTAGCAGGTGGTTGAAATTATATGTTCGAGCTAATGTGCACTGTCTTGGAAGATGCAGTACAGAATCTGGCAGAATCAAAACACTTGCCCAAGTAATAAGTGTAAGTCAGGTAAACTATTTATATTCAATACACCTTGGGTGAACTTGGCCACTTTTTTTTTTATATATAAAAAGTTTTTATTGGTCAAAAAAGATTTATGCAAATACATATCAGGTATGGTAAATTTTCATTTTTCTTATACATGATAAGAATTTTACTCAAAATTTTAAACACATACAACAGCCATATGGCAAGCAGGTGATACGAAGTAGCTAAGTTTCAATCTTACATACACAATAAGGAAGGGTCAAGAATAATCAGAATATCATACGAAAGAGAATAAGGAAAACCAACACAATACCAAATATCTTTGTCACTTCCTAGTTTTGGATCTCAGAACTCTGGGCTCAGCCTGACCCAATTCCAGGGCCGCAACAGCGGCAGCCGCCTCCGCCCCATGGTCTATAACCTCCCTTCTTCAATTCCTGGGTCATCTAAATCCAGGAGGGCTTTGTGTTCCTCCACGAGGCCGCAGCCTCCGCAATTGTACTAATTTTTTCGTAATGCCCTCCCGGAAAATCATCAATCCCTCTGGCATCAGCCATCTGAAGCCCACTCCTTCTGGTACAATTTGCTTGATAAAAGTAATATTTCTTTCTCATTTCACGCACCTGTCTGGGAATCTGCCTCAGAATGGCTATCTCCCTGCCCCTATAAGTCAGTGCCCCACTCCTATGTTTTCTAAGAATTTCATCTCTCGTCTCTCTTTTCACAAATTTGACATGAACCTCTCTAGGAACTGCATGCGTGCGTGCATATTGTGAATTAACTCTATAAACTCGATCCACATCCCAATTCATAAAATCAACACCTCTCCCAAGAAATTCTCCCAACAGTTTAGTCACAACATCTCTCAAGTCTTCTTGGTCCACTTCTTCCAAATTTTGAAACCTAAGGAAATAAGACATTTTATCCATCTGTAGTCCAAGCACAGCATTGCTTGTCGCCTCCCTCTTTTCTGCACTGCCGCATCTCACCCTCCAGACCTTCCACTTTCTGCTTATTTTCTGCTGAGACTTGTTGAGTATCCTTTAAATCCTTTTGGATAGTCACAATTTCTGCTCTTATTTCATCCAGTTTCTTGTCCATATTAGATAACTTTTCCAGAATTCTCCATTTCTCCAGCAGTTGGTCTCTGACCTTTTGCCATTTAAAAAATTTTCAAAATCCTCAGGCAAGCACAGTATCCTTATAATTTCCTCCGGATCCACCAGGGGGCACTCACAGGAGCAACGAGTCCAGAGTACAGTTAATCAACCAGGAAGCCGAAGGGAAGTGATGTCATCAAGATTCTCATAGTGAAGGCGGAAGCTGGACCGCACCATTGTTCCTCAGAGGAGGGGCCTCAAAGCCTCCCTCCTAAATTTCTCCATCACCTCTTCTCTCCAGAGCTCCACAAAACCGGTAATCTTGTTATTTTAAGTTCTCCTCTCTCCAAAGTGATTCGTACTCCTTCCAGTCGCAGGGGAGAAAAAACCCCCCCGCACTCCGGAATACTCCCCTCACGCTTGCCCATATTCCTTCCTTCTTCATTCCTCAATTCTTCTCCGTTCCTGTTCACCACCAGGCTGCTGCAATTATAAATCCAAAGCCCCGGTGTCACCGGGCACAGCGGCCCAGGCGACGACCAAAGTAATGGCCGCGGCCTGTAGCCTCCGAACCCCGCCGAGCCTAGGACGCGCCAGCATCGGTCCCCCCAGTCCTGTATATCGGCTGGGAGACCCCTGGCGAGCCGTCCGTGCGGCAGGTGTCCTTTTCGGAACACCTGGCCCCTAAGGGCCTCGGCGGCGGCCGGATTCGGACACTGGAGGCAGGAGAAGCCTTCCAGACGTCCGTTGCCACCGGACACCGGAAGTCGTCTCCAACTTGGCCACTTTTTTATTGCACAGACCTTGATCACAATTATCCAGAAGTAAAGTAATTCTCAAAGGTTTACTTAAAGGTGGAACCTTAAATACTTGTCTTCCTTACTTTTCCACTTAGGGAGATGTTTATGTGCAGAAAGTCCCAGGTTTAATTCATAGACTGAAAAGTCAAAAATTTAAAATCAAACAGAGCACAACTACCATTACCATTCCAACTACCAAAACCAATGGCAAGATTTCTGAAAGAGCCTTCTCCATTCTCATCCAAGATTCAGTTTTGCACCTCAGCAAACATCATAGTGGGCCTTGTCTTGAGAATGCCATGCTCTGTACATCTCTTGGTTAACTGGGCAACCAAAAGAACAAGCAAGTTTTATGTCAAGAGAGGAACAGCAGAGTTGCAGGACATTTCTTTCAAGGGGTCCAAATTCACCCCAACAGCAATTGCATGATAAATATGGACTAATCATTTTCAGATAGGAATGTTGAAAAGAGAGCAGCAATCTAAAGATTGCTTTCATTTCTCTATGACCAGGATGGCTTGTAAAAGCAAAGTTAAGACTGCAATTCTAGGGTTGTTTAGATAAGGAATGAGCCCAGCTAAAATCAATGACATTTATTTTTGAATAAATACTTGCAGAGGATTATGCTGTACATTACCTGCACAAGTTGAACCTCCCTGCTGTAGAGATGGTTAAAGAGAGCATGATACACAACCTGAACTCTGTTAAATTGGCCGAGGACAGCTGCTGGCTGCAACAAGAGTACATCTATATGATTATCTCAGCTGGAGGTATGTTCCGCTGGGTTATGCAACAGAATCATTTTATAACATGGAATTTACAGTACATGCACATACATCTCTAACATCATTCCCTTTTTGTTATATTTATGCTAAAATTGAAAAAGACTAGAAAGGTACTAAACAGGCAACTGAGGTTTTCATATCACAGTTTTACCCCACCCCCCCCAAATAAGACATCCCCTGATAATAAGCCCAATAGGGTTTTTGAGCACATGGCAATAAGGCCAAGTGCTTATTTCAGGGTTCAAAAAAATATAAGACAGGGTCTTATTTTTGGGGAAACACAGTAGCAAAACGGGCTAGAGTAGAGCATTGGTTTATATTTATATTCCATTGGGAAGGAAATATAGAAGTATAGCCAGCTGCAAAAACAGGCTGAAGAACAGCTTTTATCCGTGGGCTGTCAGACTCCTGAATGAGAAATAACATCATAACTATGTAGTATGATGGACTGCAGGGCCGGTGCAATGTGTAACATGTTCACACTGGTGCAATAGGACTGGATGTTTTGTTAATATGATTTATTGGGTTAGGGATTTTCTGTCTTCACTGTGAGTTGTATTATGTTGGGGTGGCGGTGCACTGAGGGAGCTCAACCAATCTCATTGTACATATGTTGTGCACTGACAAAATAAAAAAAAAAGAAATACTTATAGGCTAGGTTTAGCATATTGTTTTCCCTTTTGCTTATTTAAACTCCTGTTCCTAGGAGGAAGAGGCATGTGGAAATAATCAGATTGCATATATCTTTTCTGCATAAATACAATATTTATCTCCATTAATACTGTATACTGATTAGCTCCTACCTATGCATAAATGTTTATCCCCATTTCCACAAAGATTGTGTTAGTGAAATAGGGATGTTGAAAACTGAGTTGAATAAGCAATTTAAATCAAAGACTAACCCTAACACTAACCCTATATGCTGCTTATTCTCATTACTATTTCAATGTCATAAAACAATTTTCAAGACACCTTAATGTTTTTAATTGTGTCTGCTTCAGGCTGATATAGGAGAATAATCCTTTGTTCTAATTAGGTGAGATTTAATAGCCATTTCCTCCATCTTATTCATCTGTCTGGAGAGAAGAGGATTTAGGAGACTATAGCCATTGCATGTTTTTTGCAAGAAAAGGGCAAAATAGTGTAGGCATGCAGTTTCTCCTTACCACATTTTGAATAATATGATGCAGGCACTGTACACCCAGAATTTTATTTTCTACTCGGTAGTCATCTGACAGCAGTAGTGAAGGTGGCAGAACTTTTTCCAGGTGATCACCAAGCCAAGGTCTCTGAATCTCCTGGAGCACGAAGCAAAACACGTACTTTGTTGCTGGGTTACACTGCCATGTTTCTCTGAATCAGAGACAGAAAATAAGAGTTAGACAAAGAGAATTCCCCACCCCTTAGTACATGATTCTTTTAAATTGAGATGGCAGAGATTATTTTTCTAGAAAGCTGATTTTGTCAGTGAACTAAACTCTTATCTTGTGGTACTAGGTAAAGGTAAAGATTCCCCTCGCACATACGTGCTAGTCGTTGCCGACTCTAGGGGGCGGTGCTCATCTCCGTTTCAAAGCCGAAGAGCCAGCGCTGTCCGAAGACGTCTCCGTGGTCATGTGGCCGGCATGACTTAACACCAAAGGCGCACGGAATGCTGTTCCCTTCCCACCAAAGGTGGTCCCTATTTTTTCTACTTGCATTTTTACGTGCTTTCGAAACTGCTAGGTTGGCAGAAGCTGGGACAAGTAACGGGAGCTCACCCCGTTACATGGCAGCACTAGGGATTCGAACCGCCGAGCTGCCGACCTTTCGATCGACAAGCTCAACGTCCTAGCCCCTGAGCCACCACGTCCCTTATCTTGTGGTACTACTTCTATATAATTTCACTGCATTTGAAAGTGAAAATGGTGGAGGCGTGACCAGTGTCGTGATGGAATGGTCACAAGCCCCGAAAACTCCGGGGTAAGCGCCGATATCCCCCTAGAAATGGAAGTCAGTTCAGGACCCTAGCTGCCCCAAAGAGGCAGCGAAGAATGAGGGAGCCGCTGGAGCAAACAGGGAAGTTGCCAATTCCCTGTAGCCCCGGCTTTTTTCCCTCAATCCAGTGAGGAGGAACTGCAGCCGCCATCAGCTGCTCCAAAATTGGGACAGCCACAAGCACGGGCAGGAGGTAAAGCACAAAACTTGACCAGGATATCGAAGCCGGATGAGTTGTCACCAACTCACAAAGAGGCAATTTTTTTGGAAATAAGCACAAGCTTAAAGGAAACATTGAATTAGCGGGTAACTTTAAGTGAAAGTGAAAATGGAAAGAAATAAGTTTAAAGAATACCTGAATTCTGATAAAGAGTGCTTGGAATTGAAGTTTAGAGCCCCAATTAAATAAAGGAAAATAAGTTTTTTTTTCTTCTTTAATTAAATAATTTTTTAAGACTTTTGGAAGTTTTGACTATTTAAGATATATACAAGAAAAGAAAAAAGAGAAAGGAGCCAAAGGAAACATTACATTAATTTTAACGGAATAATTCCCTCTATTCTCTGCAATTTGGGACTAAAAGAAATATATAGAAAATATTAAAATGGAATAAATTCTGGAAAAAGGGAAGCAAGCGGAGACAAAGGAAAGGCGTGGTCTAGCATTACAGAAACAAAATGGACACTGTGTTATTTGTGGATTGTGATTCTAAATTAAAGAAGGACACCTAAAGGCAGAGGAAGAAATGAAAGAAAGAATTGTCTTTGTGATTTCAAGACAATTCCAAGAAAGATGGATATATCCTTGTTATTGCAGGATATTTTTAAGAAAGGATTTTGAATAAGAAAGCTGACCTTTATGATTTAAAACAACTAAGAACAAGAAGAAACTCAATCACCATTTAAGCACGACTGGAACAAAATGGACATTTTGTCACTTATGAAGTGCAATTGTATTAAAGAGTGACATCTCGAAGCAGAGGAAGAAACACAAGAAGAAATGGTCTTCGTGATTTTAGGACTATTTCCAGGAAGATGGATGACAGCTTAAGAAAGGATTTTGGATGGCTGACCTCAGATTTAAATATATTAAAGAATAAGTGGAAATTTTTGATATTTAATAAGTATAGAATAATTATTAATAATATTTTGGGGAATTGAAGAAAGGATGGGGAAAAATGGGGAAAGAGGGAAATGAGTGTTAAGTGTTAAGGAATCTATGTTAAGGAAATAAGGTTTTTCTTTTCTTTTCTTTTCAAGAATTTGTAATGGAATTGAAATAATTTGTGACGAACTTCCAATGGAGTAGCTGAATACAATGATGGAAATTTTTTGAGAAATAAGAAGTATTTGCCCCTTTTAATCTTTACGTTTCTTATTGAAAATTGATTATATGGAAATCATTAGGCATATGTATTTAGAGGCAGAGAAAGATGATAAGAAGGGAATGTCTCTGTGATCTCAGGACATTCCCAAGTAAGATAGATATGTCTTTGCGAGTGCAAGGCAGCTTTAAGAAAGGACTCTTTAATTAGATGGTTGACCTCTGATTTAAAAGCATTATAGATTAAGTTGAGATTGGTGATATTTAAGAAATTAAGAGACAATTAATAGAATAATTATTAATGATGTTTTGGGGAAACTAAGAGAATTATGTTAAATATGAAATTAAAATACTAGGTAAGAGAAAACTAAGATTTTATGTTGATCCCCTTTGTTTTTATTGGGTATTGGGTTATGAAATAATAATTGTTTTAATCAAATTAAACTACTGCTATATTTGGAATGAAGGAGGATAGAGTAAAAAGGGGGGTTGAAATATGGGGACTAGACTTGGTTTAAAATATTGATTTCAGAATGGGGGGATGGAACAGATTTTTTGATAGATATGTGCAAATAATAATAAATTTTTAAGAGGGAAAAGGAAATATATTGGATGTAATACAATGGGGGGTGAAATTATATTATGTTTAAGGATGTACCTGACTGATATCCTGTTCAAAAAATTTTTTTTATTTCTTTAAAAAAAAATAACTTTTTAGAAAAAAAAAAGAAAAAAGAAAGAAAGTGAAAATGGTGCCAAGAGGAAGAACAAATAATTACTTATTTGAAATTCACTTCATTGGACTTCAAATTCACATCATCTCTGTAGAATTTCTTTTTCAATGCACGCTCCAGAGTCCACTACTTTGCCTGGTAAGTGGATTACCTGTCAAATTGCTCTTAATATTTGGAAGATTTTTCTAAAATTCAAGACTTCCTTCCTATAACTTAAGTTTACTATTCTGGGTCTTGCTTTTAGGGATGATAGACAGAACAGGTTTTGAACCTCTGCATGATGTTCCCTTAGATACTTTGAGAATGCAATTGCATTCCAACTTCATTGAATTTTCTCAATTGTTCTCAATTTCTATGTCAGGGTTCCAAGTAAGACCCCCAATGAAATAAACCTCCGAGGCTTGAGTTTCCTCAAAGTTACATTTTATTACAGATTTCATATTGGCACATCTGGGAAAACCCGAATCTGAAAGTTTCCAGATTTTCCCCACCAACACCCACAAGGTCATCACATGGTCCAATTAAAGTTAGTCCCAACTTGAGATGCCTTCTAGGTCCAATCTTCCAGGTGCAGGGCAAGTTACCCATGGCTTTCTCAGAAAGGAATGTTATTATGACTATACATCACCCCTGCTCCATACAATCCCCTCTCCCAGTTTCCTACAATAATAAACATGGCAGGTCTGAAGATGCAACAGATGGCTTCCAGGTCTGACATTCTTTTTGTTAGTCCAGAGTTCACCCTTTTTTGCTCTTCTTTAAACCTATTTCAGCTTCTCTGAAGTCTTCTGAAAAAGTATTTAAAGAGGACCATATTATTTAGCCACTGCAGAAAATAAAATAAATTTTGTTTGTATTGATGCAGAATAAAACCTCATTTGCCTTTTTAGCAACTATGAAACACTGTTGACATATTCAACAGCCATATTCCTTTTTAAATGGGGTATTGTCAATCTAGTAATTTCTCATCCTAATTCAGTTTAAAATCAAAACTCCATTTGTTCTGATTACATTCACTTCTGAGCGCTGGCCCTATCTACTTCTTAAGAACATTTTTGGCAGAACATTTGAAGGCAAACATGATCCTAGACCAGAAAAAATGGCATATTCCCAATCCTAAATCATCAAGGCTTCTCAGTGGTCTCTTTCAAAATAGAACTGTACATGGCATAGGGCCGGGCTATTTACGGGACCGCCTACTGCTACCAAATACCTCTCACCGACCCGTGCGCTCTCACAGAGAGGGACTCCTCAGGGTGCCGTCAGCTAGGCAGTGCCGTCTGGCGACACCCAGGGGAAGGGCCTTCTCTGTGGGGGTTCCCACCCTCTGGAACGAACTCCCTCCAGGACTTCGCCAACTTCCGGACCTCCGAACCTTTCGTCGCGAGCTTAAAACACACTTATTTATCTGCGCGGGACTGGATTAGATTTTAAAGTTATGGGTTTTAAGGGGTTTTTATTATTTATACTATTTTAAATTTGGGGCAATAGAATAAGTTTTTTAATTGTTTTTTAATCTGTATTTATATGTATTTTAACTGCCTGTGAACCGCCCTGAGTCCTTAGGGAGATAGGGCGGTATATAAATTTGAAAAATAAAAAATAAAATAAATGATGTGTCCTGATCTATAAGCTCAATCACATGGTCAAGTTCAGGGGTCTGCAACCTTAAACAAAGAGCCATTTGGACCCATTTCCCACAGAAAAAAAAACACCAGGAGCCACAAAACCTGGGTGAGCATGGCCAACTCAATGTCACTCACTTCCACCAGTCATGTGACACCCCCCCCCCCATGCCTACCCAGCTGGTCATTAGGGCAGAGAACCTGTTGTTAAAAACACCAGGAACCACAAAATCTTTCTCTCTTTCTCTCCCCTCTCTCTGTATCTCTCTATGATAGTCCTTGACCTATACTATAGGACATGTCAGACTTTATTTTAGGCTACAATGGAACCTATAACTTTGCTTTCAGAGATTGGGTTCTCACTCACTTGGTTAGTTCTGGCTTCAGGCACTGCATCACCACAACAAACCAGCCATGTTCACCTTCACGTGTGCCTCTGAGGAACTCTGGTATTGATTTATACTCCAAAACACGCAACAGAGCATCCAAGAGCTCCTGAGCCCCACGCCGACTCCTGGGCTGGGTCCATGGCCTCTCTGCCCCATGGGTCACTGCGCAGATAAAGATGGGTCCTGCCACTTGGTGAAGGATTGAGCCGGTAACTGCAGAGTCCAACCTCTCAAGGTCTTTCGCCTCTTCTACTTTGGCCAGGATGTTGCAGAAAACCAGGCTGACTTCCACCGCTCGCTCAGCTCCTGCCGCACCAGAAGGGTTTTCCCTGGGGGATTTTTCTCCCTGTGGCTCCCACTGGAGAGGCGCTGCGTAGCGGCTCAGGGTAACCACTAGTTCCTGAAGCAGGGCCGGAGCGGCCCCAAACAGCCACCGAGAGTCCGCAGCCTCCAGCAGGGCGGAAAGGTCTCTGACGAGCCCCAGCTTGGCTGTGCAGGGAGCACAGAGCACAAAGAGCCGCAAGAACCGCGAGAGAACCTGTTCTGCTGGGGAAGAAGCGGGGTCCCCCAGGTTCCCCGTGGCAAGACCCATCGAGGGGTGCTGCCCTGCAGGGTTGGGACGGGCCTTGTCCCCTGACATAGCGGCCTGCGAAGGCCTCATGCCCCCCAGAGCCGACTCCCAGCGTCTCCCGTTGATTCTCCTCCCGAGTCCCCGCCTCGCAGTCCCGGCTGTTTCCAAACTTTAACGTTCGGGCTTCCTTCTTTGGATTTCCTGGGCTTCAATTCGAATCGTTCTCAGCGCCATCCGGACTCGAGCCGATTACGCAGAAGTGGTCCAATCCTTACGAGACTCACGGAACGAACCGCAGAAGCGGTCCGATTGCAGCAGAACGGAAGTCCATCGGGATTTCCGCTTTAGACCGGAAGCGGAAATGTAATCTTCTTTCCTCAGACATAGGAAAGTAGAGAACAAAGTATTACGTAACAGAAAAAAGTATTACGTGAACGGTCAAGAGGGTCCAAAGTCTCCACTTTGGGTCCACCGGAAACTATGTTTTCCTTTAACCCAAAAACAAGGAAAAGAAGCACTTTCTTTTCATTCTGCGTGAATCGGGGCTCATAACGGACGAAATATATGCTTTAGGATTTGAGTGAAAATTAAGATTGTGAGTCAGTCTATATTTTCTCTAAGCTTCCGTACGGCCTCCTCGGCGGCTCCGCCGTTTTCTCCTCACTATTTTCCTACGTTGCTTTCCTCAGTCGAAGTTGATTCTATTGCAGTTTCCTCTCCTAGAACTGCAAAGTTTTGACGCTTCTGATTTCCCTTAATCGTTGGGCCCTTGCCTTGAAAAACAGCCCACCCCCGTTGTTAAGAGTATGGGGGCGGGGCTGCCGGCGAATATATTAGCATATGTAATAAGAGCGCCCGATATTGGTTTCTGTGGGGGGAAACAAGAAACGCGGCGACTCAAAGAGAAACCAAGGGGCTCTGCTTGTTTTTTTAAATCAAAATTCTAAATCTGGGACAGAATAGTTAAGAGCGGGTTCATCATAACCTAAAAGCCGGCGGCATGGCTTTGCTAGCGCGGTTTTTTAAATGAGATTTCGATCCTTCAGGTTCTTTCATGTGATGAGTGGGGTGTTCATGCGCATGCGTGAGATGTGCCGTCCCAACTGTTACGACGGGGCACAGAACCCATCTGATCAGAACCTAGGGAGCTTTTCTAGTTGTGAAGTAGGGTTGTGTTCTTCTCATTGTTTATTTTAGTGTATGAGTTAGTTGTGGTTGTGTCACATATTGAACCTTTCCTGTTGGGTTTTTATTTAGGGCTAGAATTGGTGCTTCTGCTGGTATACTTGATTTTTTTGTCTGTTGTGCTTTTCTGAGCACAATGGGTGTAGTAGAACTCAGTAAATCCAAGTCGTCACCCATGGAAATGTGGCTTAATCTGGAAATGATTGGATATCTTTATATGATTTATTTGTATTTAGTATATGAATCATTTAAAACAATGGCTCGGATAAAAGTTAAATTCATAATTTTAAATCCTGCGGACCACTAATATGATCTGCCTAAGGGTTGGATGGGCATGGCTAGTTGGTCATGTGACTGGGTGAGCGTGGCCAACTCCATGTCACTCACATGGGGGGGGGGTGTGCCTCCCCAGCCTCTGTTCACCCTACTGCCATTCCTTGCCTCCTTGCCCGGACTCCTTAGGGCCCCAAAAGGAAGCAGTTGTTAGAGCTAAGCAGCCACCATGAGAAAGAGTTGGCAAAACAGCTCAGTTCAAATTGAATCTGACTGAGGACGACGAGAATACGCTTTCTAATCAGAGGGAAGACCTGTGGGAGTGCAACGCCAGGTACAGGTGCCTGGAGGCTTAGCGGGCTGAGATGGTCAGCCAGTTCCAGTCCATGATGCAGTCCCACTGGAACATAGCCCTCCGGCTCTTTGCCACCAGCAGCATTTCCCTCCAGCCTTTGCCCAAAGCCCCTCACCAAGAGGCTGAAGCAGACCCCAAGTCAGATTTTTCCCCCCTCCAACCTGCACAAAAAGACATCAAAGGGGGAGACTCTCTGCAGCAACACAAACATTCATTGCACATATTTGTCCCAGGGGCCATAGTTTGAGGACCCCTGATTAAGTGCAGTATAAAAAATGCAAATAATTTTTCTGCAGGAAATAAATTTTCTGCAGAAAATAAATTTTCTCGTGGACCTCCAGTGGTCCATGGACCGCCGGTTGGTGACTGCTGCTTTAAAACAATTAAAACTTATGGCGACCCAGAGACTTAAGTGGGAGGCAATGAAGGAAAAGCATCTACATTTAAACAGAAAAAGACATGCTATCTGTATTAGACGTTCTAACAATTACGAAGGGGAGAGCTGATATTTGGCCAGGCAATATCGATCGATCAAATCTATCTGAAGGAGGATAACACAAGGCAATAACTTTTGCCAAGTTCATTGTTCGGCACAGAGCACTGAGTACAAATGCAGCATTGTTAAAAAGCGGTTCCTTTGTCCCAAGACACAGAAAAAATCAGTGGTGAAATCCAAATTTTTTTACTACCGGTTCTGTTGGTGTGGCTTGGTGGGCATGGCAGGGGAAAGATACTGCAAAATTTCCATTCCCACCCCACTCTGGGGCCAGCCAGAGGTGGTATTTGCCGGTTCTCTTAACTACTCAAAATTTCCGCTACCGGTTCTCCAGAACCTGTCAGAGCCTGCTGGATTTCACCCCTGGAAAAAATGCAGTTCAAGATTTATGGCTTCTGGTTCTGCCCTGTGATCTTGAGTATATATTTATTTGGTCAACTGGTTGTGAGTGATAGCAAGTAATTACGCATGTCTGAAATAAACATCAGCACTGTTCTAGGATTTGCTGCTTTGCACAGCAGGAAACAAAGTGCTTCCAATGCACAGTAGGCATCCATCCCCAAAAAGAAGCAGCTTAATGTAGATATGTCTCTTTAAATGTGCCTGAAAATACCTTTGTACTACTCCAGTGATGGTTAACCTTTTCGGCACATGTGTGCGCGTGCCCATGCCCATGCACACACACCGGACTGCCAGACCCCGGAAGAGAGTAGCTGGCTAGTACACATGTGCACAGCGGCCAGCTGCTCTTCTGGGTTCCATCGCACATATGTGCACTGGCCAGCTGCTCTCTTCCAGGTTCTGGCATGTGCATGCGCATTGGCCAGCTGGTCTTGAGGACCAACTGGCGGGCATACATGTGCGTGACGGAACCCTGAAGAGAGCAGCTGGCCGGTCTGCATGCCCACAGAGTGGGCTCTGCGTGCCATAGGTACTAGTCTCTAAGACCAGCTGGTCCAGCATGCATGTGCACGATGGAACCTAGAAGAGCAGCTGGTGATGGCACGCATGCCCATAGAGAGGGCTCTGTGTGCCACCTCTGGCTTGCATGCCATAGGTTCACCATCACGGACCTATTCAGCTGAATAGGTTGTAAAAAAATGCTTTTAACAGTAAAAAAAAAGATCACGTGCCATAGCTGATCACCCCCCCCCACCCCGCTGTTCTACTTACCCCATGCATCCTTTTGGCGTGCGCTGTGTGTGTGCCCAAACACCTCGCATTTGGTGCATGGTGTGCACTGTGCACTGCAGTTGCGCTGCACATATGCTGCACATGCGCAGCCAGCAAACTGGTAGTAAACCGGTTCAGATTTCATCACAGCCGAGTGCTCAAAGCGTGCGCATGCCCAAACTCCCAAAATATAATGCAAACACCCCCGTGCATGTGACCTGCCCCTGCGCATGTCTCTGCGCATGCGTGCACAGCCCCCATGCATGCACCCCACCTGTGCATGTGGCAGAAGGCAAGCTTCATAGTAGTGGTGGCGCCAGTGGTGGAAGACAGAAGCGGAGCTCCAGGGCGGTGGTGGCGGAAGGTGAGCTCCAAAGTCGTGGTGGTAGCGGCAGCGAAAGGCAGAAGCGGCGCTCCAGAGTGGCGGTGGCAGGAGCGGAATGCGAGAGCCAGAGTACCAGCTGCGGTGGCGCTCTGGAAGGGTGGGCAAATGTCCTAGGGCAGCATGCGCGCACCGCAGTAGTCTCTGTTGTGCCTCGTCCGCTTTCCCCACAGCCGGGGCCTTCTTATCTGCTTCCGAATGCTGAGGAATGTCCTAGCATGCCTCCCGGCCCCAGCCCTGGCTCCATGCCCAGACAGGCTGAGGAAGAAGAAGTGCCTCCAGCCCCCAGCCCTGGCTCCATGCCCAGGCAAATGGAGCAACTAGACCCCTCCCCCTCCCCCACAGCATGTGAGCCTGAGGAAGGTCAATTACCAACAGCTGCAGAATGGAGTGATCCTCGCTTCAGGAGAATTGATAAGCGGCGTCAACAGAAGGAAGGGAGGGGCAGGCCTGGATAAGTGCTGAGTCATGGAGCCACACCCCATGGCCTATATAAAGGATCTGCTTTCTGGCATTCTCTGAGTCAGGCAAAGTCTACCTTATCTTGCTGAAATCACTTTCTGATCTCCTGCCTGCCTTGAGAACTTTGCTAGGACTTTGGCAGAGCTGCAGAGGTACGCCTGATTCGGATTTCCCTGACCCGGTCGTCAGCGGAGGAGTGGGACACGACAGTCTCTGCCCCAGCATGGCATCACCCCTGAGGGCCACCTGCGCACCCGCTGGCAGGCAAGGCCCAGAAGTGGTGCGTCCCCCCATCATGGACTGGATGCGGGACCCAACACGAAAGGAGAGGCGAGCAGGAGGCAGTTGCCTAGAACAGTGGTGGTCCGTGGACCTCTGGCAGTCCATGAGAAAATTTTGGTGGTTTGCGGCACACCCGGGTGGAGGAGCTGCTTCGGGATGAGCAATGGCCAGTCCTGTGAGTAGAGCTCTGGAATATGGGACTGGCCAGGCAGCTCATGGTGAGGCTGTAAATCTCAGCCGTAGAGGGAGGTTTATGCAACTTGAAACTTTGCAGTGCAGCCCTCGCTGGCCGGAATGTGGTAATGGTGCTGGGGGTGGGGGGGTTTGGCAGTGCAGGCAGGCCAAAGCAACAGGTGGAGGGAACCCTGGGTGGTTTCTTCCCCCTGCTGTAGCTTCCTATCGGCTGAACCCACTAGTGCCTGTCCCCGCCCCTCACCCTCCCTTCCAAGTCACTCCTCGCCTGGCAAGGTTAGGGGATGTGGGATGGAGATTCGCTCCATATTCCAGAGTGGGAATGAAGCTTCGTCTCTTGCTGGATCTCACCAGCCTTTGTTGGTTCTCCGTGCACCACAGTCTCTCAGAGAGATGCTTGACTTCCTCTCAGCCCCAAGACACTGGCTGGCCCATGAGATGAGAGAAAGAGAATGAGGGGAGGGGGTGGAGAGAGAAAGAGAGAGAGAGAAAAGGGGGAGAGAGAGAAAGAGAGAAAGAAGGAGACAGAATGAAAGAGAGAGAGAGAGAGAATGAGAGAGAGACCGAGAATGAAAGAGAAAGAATGAAAAAGAGAGAAGAGAACGAAAGAGACAGAGAGGGAATATGAGAATGAGTTGGAGACAGAGGGGGAGAGAGAGAGAGAAAGAAGGAGACAGAGAAGGTGTTGAGCCCAGCTCCGGCTCGACACATGATGCTACAGGGAGCTGAATCCTGGGAGCAATCCCAATCAAAGATCCAAAAGGATGAATTATCGAGGACTTGTTCGAGGGCTGCAGGGATCTGCGTTTGGGAAGCAAGGGGAGGGGATCATCACACTGGTGGCCAGGATAGAGGGAGATGAGGAGGCGTACTACAGGGTATGCATCTGACCAGGGGATGAGTGGAAGACAACATTCAATTGCCCTTTAGGCAGTTACCAATTTCAAGTAATGCCGTTCAGGTTACAGGGAGCTCCGGCTGTCTTTATGCAAGTCTTTAATGAAGTATTGCATGAACATCTTTACCGGGGGGGGGGGTCTTGGTATATTTGAATGATATATTAATATATACAAAAACTATGGAAGAACACACTCAATTAGTTCGACAGGTCTTGTAAAAATTATTGGCTGCCAAATTATTCATAAAACTAAGTGTGAATTTCATTGTACAGAGATAGATTATTTAGAATATCGTATTTCAGGAGAAGGAGTTGGAATGGATGCCAAGAAGGTGAAAACAGTACTAGAATGGCAGGCTCCAACCACAAGTAAAGTTACAAAGTTTCCTCGGTTTTGCCAATTTCTGTCAGCAATTTATTCCTTCCTTTGCCCAGATAGCTTTACCTTTGACTAACCTGTTACAGACTAAACAAACCGGGACGAAGCCAAGACCAGGGCAGGTGTTGGAATGGACATCGAAATGTCAGAGAGCTTTCGAGAAATTGAAAGAAATGTTTGCATGTGAACCAGTGTTAAAACACCCTGATCAATCATTACCTTTTATTATACAAGCCGATGCTAGTGATGTAGCTGTAGGGGCTGTTTTACTGCAACAGAACACTCAGATGGTCTTACAACCCTGTCCCTATACCTCATGTAAATTTACTCCCACTGAAAGAGGATGGGCTATATGGGAAAAAGAGGCATTCGCAGTGAGGTGGGCCCTCCTTACTTGGCGACATCTACTTTTATTTATTTATTTATTTACATTTGTATCCCGCCCTTCTCCGAAGACTCAGGGCGGCTTACAGTGTGTAAGGCAATAGTCTCATTCTATTTGTATATTTACTTGAAGGAGCAAACACTCCATTTGACGTCTGGACAGATAATCGAAATTTGGAAGCATTGCAAAATCCCAGAAAATTATCGTCCAAACAGGTGCCTTGGGCACAATATTTTAGGAGGTTCAAATTCACCCTAAAGTATGTACCTTCAGGTAGAAATTTCGTAGTGGATGCACTGTCACGCATGCCACAGTATAATAGTAAAAGGGAGGAGGTAATACAGGCCGTGATACCAGCTAGCTAGTCAGTTGGTGAAATACAGCAGACTCAGCCAGGAAATCTTTGGTATGAGAAAGTCTGACAGGTGCTAGCCACCGACACCTGGCTACAGGACAATAAAGCCCTAGTATCAATTAAAGATGGTCTTGCCTGGAAAGGGGATAAACTATATATTCCAAAGGATATATGTCTCGATGTTTTACAGAGATGTCACTATGTTAAATCGGCAGGCCCTTTCTTAAAACATTATTTCTGGCAAGACGGCAATTTTGGTGGCCTGGCATGCGTAGAGACGTTAAGAAATATACTAGGAAGTGTAGGACATGTGCTATGACTAAACCAAACCCCAGAAAGCCTCTAGGTTTACTACAGTCAGTAGCCAACCCCGGGATGCCATGGGATGAAATAGCAATGGATTTCATAGTCGACCTCCCGGAGAGTCAGGGCTACACGGTAATCTGGACTGTGGTAGACCTATTGTCTAAGCAGGCACATTTTGTACCCTGTAAGGGGTTACCATCAGCACGGTGGTTAGCATGAATACAACACATTTATTGGTTACATGGGGTTACATGGGGTACCGAACTGAATAATATCAGATAGGGGAGTGCAGTTCAGTGCACAAATTTTTGGAGGAACTTTATTAGGCTCATCGATTCATCTCAGGGACTAAGTTCAGCATTCCACCCCAGTATTAACGGGGCTGCTGACAGAACAAATGCGATGATAGAACACTACTTACGAAGTTATGTAACATCAGCAATCGGATTAGTCTGATCTCATTCCTTTCCATTCACTCCTTTCCAAACAGTGATGGGGAAGGAATTCAACGCTATACCAGAATTAGACCCCCAGGGGCGGGATCAAATATCTTGTAGTGGATGGGCCGAAAAGATCCGAGATATCTGGCCTCATGTAAAACAAGCGCTTCAAAAGGCTGCTACAGAATACAAAACACAAACAGACAAGAGAAGGAGGGAAACCAAGCCTTTCTGGGTAGCAGATCGTGTCTATTTGTCTACCAAATATATTAAATTAAGACTGCTGTACAAGAAATTAGGGCCTAAATATCTAGGACCATTTACGATAATCAAAGTTATCAACCCTGTGACTGTTATGCTGAAACTCCCTCCACTCTTAGGAAAAATACATCCAGTGTTCCATTGTAGTTTACTTAAACCTGTGGTGGAGGGGGAACCTACAAAACTACCTGGACTGGTAACCAGGGGACCAGTATGAAATAGCTGAGATTCTTGAATCAAAGGTGGCAAAGGGAAAACTAAAATATCTTGTCAGGTGGAAGGGGTATCCCTACGAAGACTCGTCCTAGGTGGAGGAACATAATATTGACGCTCCTAAGCTGTTAAGGCGGTTCCATAAACAATATCCACATAAGCCAGGGCCCACTGAAAACAATTAACATTCTGTTTATGTATTGCAGGTGAGCTCCTGGTAGCGGGGCCGGCTGTCGAGCCTAGCTCTGGCTCGACACATGATGTTACAGGGAGCTGGATCCTGGGAGCAGCCCCAATTAAAAATCCAAAAGGATGAATTATCGAGGACTTGTTCGAGGGCTGCAGGGATCTGTGTTTGGGAAGCAGGGGGGGGGGAATCATCACACTGGTGGCCGGAATAGAAGGAGATGAGGGCTGGGTGTCACAAAGAGCTGCTTTAGTTCTGGGATTTGGCAGATGATGTGGCAGCTGAGGCTGTCAGACGAGGAGGGAGAGCGCGGCCGGGCATCCAATCAACGGAGGAGCAGCGCGGGATGTTTAAAAGGGGCTGAGGCAGAAGCTCCCAGCATTGACTTTGTACAGAGACTTCGACTATTACTGATACCTGGTTTGTAGCAGACCCAATAAATGAAGTCACTGTTGGAAAAGAAAACCAAGTTGGCTTGTTTCTTCTCATGGCGTCTGATACAACTGTGGCTGAGCTAGCCGAGAGAAGGAATATAAGAGAGAATGAATGGGAGAGAGAGGGGGAGAGAGAGAGAGAGAGAGAGAATGAGAGAAAGAGTGGGGGAGAGAGAAAGAGGAGAGAGGGTGGAGAGAGAGAAAGAGACGGGGCAGAGAAAGAGAAGGATACAGAATGAAAGAGAATGAAAGAGAAAGAGAATGAAAGAGAGAATGAGAGAGAAAAAGAGACAGAGGGAATATGAGAGAGAATGAGTGGGAGAGAGGGGGGAGAGAGAAAGAATGAAAGGAGAGAGAAGGAGACAGAATGAAAGAGAGAAAGAGACGGAATGAAAAAGAGAGAATCAGAGAGAGAGAGAGAGAGTGCGAGAGGGGGAGAGAGAGAAACGGAGGGGAGAGAGAGAAAGAGAATGAAAGAAAGAATGAGAATGAGAAAGAATGAGAACGAGAGAGAGAATCAGAATGAGAGAGACAGAGAAAGAGAGAGAATGAGAGAGAGAAAGAATAAGAGAGACAGAGAATGAAAAAGAAAGGGGGAGAGAGAGAAAGAGAGGAGGGAGAGTGCCTGAAGGACTCCATCCCATCACTGGGAGTCCAGATGCTTCAGCAAGCGGTGCACTGGATTCGTATTAGTGGTCCGCGGGATTTAAAATTATGAACTTGGTGGTCCCTGAGGTCCAAAAGGTTGGGGACCCCTGCTCCAGAGTATCTTCTTGGTATCATATCTGAACCTTTGTGTAGTCCTAGTAGGTGCATTCATGTGTGTTGGGGGGAAATGATACAATGTTTCAATAACCCTTTAATGTAATGTGTTGCCTTCATCCCTCCTTCCTGCTAAGTCATGATGCAAACACATAATCAAAAGGGAAAAAAATCCAGTTTCAGAGAAAGTACTTTTATTTTTCTATACAAGGACAGAATAGGCAAAAAAAGTTTAAAAGGCCACTTACGAAAATAGTCCCACTTATCTGAAAGCTAAGAGAAGTTTTCATGCCCCTACCTTCGTCACTTTGCCACCTATATGGGTGACCCAAATGCCACAACATGGTTCCTTTTCTCCACAATTTGGAGAAAATGGGCTATCTGCAGCTCTGCTGGGTTGATGGTGTTAGCTGACTGATGCCCTTCTACAGCCTGCGGGGAGGCTTTCTGCTTAAGTCTTATGTAAACACTGTAGATTTTGCACAGAAGGATGTAGCCAAAGTCAGCAATAGCTCTTGTTTTCAAATTGCAGAAGGGATCCCCAAGGAGCAGAAATCAAGATAGCCCAAATGGCAGGAGCTGACTTACTATAAAAAGAAAAGTACTAATTAGAAATCAGAGAGGTTATATCATCATCTGCGGATTCTGACCAGCAAGTCCTAGAAAAAGGGAAGACGTTGATCTCACAATTGGCATCACAACAACCAGTTGCGGAAACCTGGTGCTAAAGTTCAATTGTTCACCAGGGTCATCCTGGGAAAGTTCAGACATTCTTGTTTCAAATCCTTCGTTGGTTAGTCATCCGAAATAGAGATTCCCATGCACTTCTGATCAGCCTTCCCCAGAAATGGCTCCCAGATGGTAGATGGAGAACAAGGCCAGCTTGCTTTCCATCTTGGCACTCGGAATGGTCCACACCGCCTTCTAAGAAGGTTAAGATAAACATCCACTTGGAAACAATCTCAGACTGTGACTGCTTGTTGAAGTCCACAATCCCAAGGCAATAATCAGTGTCAATAAAGGCTCTTTGGGGTGGGGGACATGGGCAGGAGGATTGTCACACTAGTTCATCCAGGAGAATTCCAATGTTCTGATGAGGCTCTGAGGGACCGCCTATAGGTTTATTGCACATGGGACAAACACATCGAACTTCTAGCCATTTCACAAGGCACCTGCATACAAAATGGGGGTGGGAGTGTCAAGAGATGGAGGGGTATAATTTGAAAATACAGATCTAAAAGCTTGATTATGACAATCTGAGAAGACCCTAAAGCAGCATTTCCTTTCTGATCAGCATCCCTTCCCAATTTTACCCTCCCTTTCCTGGGCCAACTGATGTTGAGCCACTTCCCACTGAAATGCTCATGCCCATCTTAAAGATACATTGCTCGTGGTGATACATTAACATACCTTATTTTGGCTGAAGGGCTAAATTATGAGGGTACTGTATTTATAGAGTATTTTTTCTTTCTTTTTTAATTTGCAGCAGTTTTATTTAATTTCCTGCTCTCAAATATGTTGCATTACAATTTTCTAAGCCTCAAGTTTTGGAAGCCAATTTACAGGTTAGATTAGATTTACCCAGCATCATTAAATAGCTGTACACAGAATCTAATGTTACCATTTTATTGTCTCTTCCTTATATTACTATCCCAGAAAAAGTGTATTCAAATGTTCTGAACATCTCAAAACATATTTACTTTAAGATGAATAGCAATTCAATATTTGCTTTTTTAGCAAAGAAAATCTGTGCAGTCAGCAAAATGTAAAAATCTTATTAATTTGATCAGATGATTTCTAGAAGTTAAGGATTTATTTAGCTATATTTTTTACATTAAGAGATTATGGGGAGGGATGGTCCTTGGTGCTCACTGAGCTTGGTTATTTTCTTGCAGGCATTTCTTTACCAAACTAGGTAACATCATCAGTGCAGAGAGTACAGGGAACCACATACTGCAGCCCTCCTGAGAAATATGAAGCTAACTTTGTAGATGGAATGCAAGAACAATTGAGTAACTTTCGTCCTGGGAAAGAAGTGGATGAGAAATAAATTCAAGATATCCCCATCTTGATTCTCTTTAATACAAGAAAGGCGAAAGGAAATTCTGTCAGTCTTCAAGATTTGATTGTGACATCTAACAATAAAATAGATTTCTAATACTCCTTGTGGTCTTTCTCTGATGTGGCATATTTCAAAGGGCTGAGAAGCCTTACGTAAAAATTGGTCAGACAGATAACTGAAACAGCCACCTTTGCACATGCATATTGAATTAGGGACAGGGTTTTCAGTCCAAAAAGGAAATGTACTTAAAGGTCTTTCGGCCTAGCAGGACTAATAACAAACTAATCATAAGATTTAAATTTTGGTTAAACGTATTTCAAACCACAATGCTAGTGGCTCCATGTAGGGCAGCTGCACATAACTAAGGTTTCCCAGTTGGAACATAGAAAATTTCTGAAAAAATAGGCCCAGCTTGGCTATAGTCAGAAAAAATTGTTCAGGAAACCTGCTATAATTTAACTCTTAGGTTTTTCCAGTGCAGCAGATGCTGGAATTCCAGTGACAAGTCTGTTACATCCTTGGGGAAAAATTCCACCCCACATTCTTTGGGACTGCATATGAGAAAGGAATAAGGACTTAAGGTGAGAAAGTGGACAAGATAAATAAAGCTTTGAAGACCTGGCTTTCCCCCCAAAGGGCTGGGATAAGAGAAGGTATGGCTTGACATCAGATTTTTGTTGCTTTTAGTGTGCTTAGTTTTATAGTTTTGTTATGATTTTTATGATGTTTTTACTTTTGATTGGGACATGTCCGTACTTGGTTATAGGAAGGAAGGAAGGAAGGAAGGAAGGAAGGAAGGAAGGAAGGAAGACAGATCACTAAAATGAATTTGTAACTCAACTGGCCTTTAGCCCAGCAATTACCCAACTTTCTGTTCCTTTTTAACAAGAGATACAGGAACAAGATTTATTATAATACGTGGACATACTCCGGTTAAATCTTCTATATCTGGACTTTTGTGTGAAACCAGGTAAGCTGAAAGCAACAGCCATCCATGCTGGTTTCAGATGAAGTATGAACTGAAAAGCCCCTTCCCCAGCTGTTATTGTCAGTAGCATGGATGTCAGGGAGAACATCTGATCTTACCAATAATAAAAGCTAAGCATATTTGAGCCTGATATGTGTTAAGATGGGAAACATCTGAACAACTCTGTCTGAATCACTTTGAGTTGTGTTACGAAGAAGAACTGGGGAACCAAAGTAAAATAACAGGATTATTTCACCCTAAATCTGTGACCCTAAGGACACAGATAAACCTCAAGTGATGACTGTAATAAATCCTTCCATTCTCTACCATTCAGTTAGAACTGAAGAAGCTTCTTGGATGAAAAGCACATTTTCAAGGAAAAACAAAGTTGAAAGGAATTATAAATTAACAATGTCCACAGCATATAAGGAGAATCAATATAAAATGTTTTACAGATGGCACATGCCACCTGAAAAATTGGCAAAAATGTTTAAAGATAAATCAGCTAAATGTTGGAAATGCCAACAGACACCAGGATCGTATTATCATATGTGGTGGACGTGTCCAGAAGCGAAAAATTATTGGATTAAAATTAAAACATGGTTAGAAGAAATGATGCAACAACATATGGATTTAAAACCTGAACTGTTCCTATTGGGTATCTTACCAGAGAAATTTAGTAAAGAAAATACATATTTGATTATACATGTCATAACTGCAGCAAGGATAGTATTTGCGCAAAGATGGAAGCAGAGACAATCCCTACAGAGGGAGAAGTAACTAAGAAAATTATGGACTGTGCAGAAATAAATAGAATGACTTTGACAATTAAAGAGAGGAATCGGAATATTTTAAGATATGGGGACAATTTTATCAGTGGTTAGAGAAGAGATATATATAGGATAATGTAATGATATGATATGAGTGAAGAAGAAAGAAGAGAAAGAAGGTAGATAAATGTATTAATAGAAAAGCAAGAAATGTGGGAGAAATGTTATAATAAATGAAATGATAATATTAAGATATGATAGTGGAGGAGTAGGAAGAAGACACAAAAGATGTACTCAAGTAATACACTGAATGATTGATTATGTACTATATGTTTATTTGTCTATAAAATAAAAAAAACTTTTTTTTAAAAAAAAAGGAAAAACAAAGTCCAGTTGCCTTTTGAAAAAGCACCTTTGGGACAACCATGACCTGGATGACTGATAATCTCCATAAATATTTCACTCTAAAAATATTGCTTCTAAATCAGATCTGCTGGATATCTCCAAAACACAGACCTGTCCTGATGCAGAGATGTGTATCCTTCACTAGATTTGCATTCCCTTAGAACTGATCTGGGCATTTTATGGCCCCCGGGCCAAATCTGGCCCTTTGACGGTCCCTGCCTGGCCTGTGTGGATTGCTTTTATTTTGAAGGCAACAGCTACTTTTAAAAAAAATGTATATATGTGCATGCATGCCTACGCACCTTTACAACCCTATTGGTTGGCACTCCACAACAGTCCCAATTTCTCATTTGACTGCTTGGGAAAATTAATGTTCCCCTCCCACCGCCTTAGAACCACCATTTGTTTTCTTCGTTTCTGATCCAACTCACCCATCTTTCCCACTTTGAAGTGGAGTCTAAACGCCTCCCCCACAATCAAATGAACTCGCAAGACAAAATAAGCCTAGGCCTAGATGTTCTTGGCTTCGCTGTTTGCTTCAGGCTCTTGGCTACAGCATCCTGGCACAATTTCCAAGTGTGATTAATTAGCTCTGATAGGTTTTTATCCTTTTAATTCAGGTCTTTGCTTAAACTCCTTCCCCATTTGCTGTCCCTTGGCTCAAATATCTCAAAATACAACAAATAGCTTCCCTCTTTATCATCCTGGGCGCCCACCTCCTCTTCACCACCACGGGCATGCTGGATGCTGAATGAATATTGTGGCTACTCGCCAAGACAAGAGGCACAAGGCAGCTTTTTGGGGCTGTCCTTGGCATCTACTCACTTTCTGTGGAAGGCATGTTGGCATGGCAACACTCCCAGTTCATCTTTCACTTTAAAGTCTTCCAGGCAGACGGCACAAGTCTGCTGCAGAGAAAGAGGTGGAGGAGAGAATGGGCAAACATCACAAAGCATCACAAAACATCAATAAAGAAATTCTCAGTATCTGTAGCTCAGGGTTGAAAGGGAGGGCTCCTTGGTACTCTCTGAGCTTGTAGACGTTTCATTACCCAAACTAGGTAACATCATCTGTGCTAGTCATAACATAACATAGAAAGCACTCACTTGAGGGAAAGACCCCTCAAAGCAGGAATTATGCATGCTTACCTGTTGTAGATTCCACAGCAAACTATGTCTGATTTTTGGGGGACAGATCAATACTTTTGGTGGGAAATAGAAGGAAAAGCTTAGAATGGAAGGGTTCAAGAGGCAAAGTTCTGCCCAGTCATTTGCTTCTAATAATGATTTATTGGATGCAAAATTACTTAGCTCGTGGTTCAAGGTTCCTTGGATATCGAGGCAGATCAGCATGTATCTGGGCTTATTCAATAGCATTGGTCTACAAATGAACCTTCCACAATCCAGAAACTATCTTTGCAGTATATAAACCCTTCTGAGAATGTGGGGTTGTATAGATCTGAGAGAACATCTGTTATAGCCCAAATAGTTCTGGAGAATTGTTTTGTATCATATTTGATTATGGGTCTATCAGCATTATCTAATCCAGTCTTCCCCAGTTAATGTCTTCTAGATTTATGGGTTCTGCATATCTAGAATTTCTAACTAGCTTGGTTGGGTTGGTTGGGTATTCTGGACATGGTAGTTCCAACATGGATAGTTGAAGAAGGCTAGTGGATTCCAGCACACAACAGTTCTTGAAAGTTTCTCGAAAAGATTTTCCTTATCATTTATCTCAAAGATAGATTAAGGCATACAAATCTAAAGTAATTTGCAGTGGATTGTCGAAGATTTCTGATTTCAACAATAGTGGTAATAATATGAATCTCTCCTAAGTTATGCTGCTTTTATGGGTCATCAGAAGATAATTTTTGTTTGGAAAGACAATAAGAGGCATTCAGTTTCAGAGTTCAGAATCCTTTAAGGCTTGTGTTTACCTAAACTTTTCAGGCGAAGAAGCAGTAGCTCTATTTGTACAACATTTAAGCCTGATAAGCGTTAACCTTGATTACGATTTTTGCAACTTAGTGTATTCTATTAGAATGTATTGGGAAAACTGGAAAATAGGTTAATTCAATAACCAGATTAAACAGGCTGTTCAGATAACCTGTTTCTTGCAACAGACTCAGATACCTCGTAAAGGAATAATACATATTCCCTGGGTATAATCTGCCTGACCCTGAGTTTTCTGATCTTTTAAGCTAGAGATGCCAAGATTTGACCTTTTGTCAATTCTACACTCAACTACCGTATCTTTCGGTCTATAAGATGCACTTCCCCTCCAAAAGTGGGTGGAAATATCTGTGTATCTTATAGAGCAAATGTTGCCAAAGCCCCACCCACCTGCTGGCCCCCACCCTTCGGCCTCTGCCTCCCAGCAATTTGCCTCCTTACAGCAAACAGCAAACAGCCTGGTCTACACAGCCTGATTTAACACAAGCAGCTGATTGGCAGTTGGATTCGCCTCCCAGAATACCAATGTTTAGCTGTTTCAGGCTACAGGGATTGCCGCTGCCCATCACTGCCATCACTGCCCATAGGTGCCACCAGCTATCGCCGCCTCCACATGCCCCATTTTCGGCCTCCGTGTGTCCTGTTTTCGGCCTCCACGCTTTCCGTTCCAGGCGGCAGGGATTGCTGCCGCTGCCAGTGCCTATCACCACTGAACAGCGGTCTGGAACACACCAAAAACAGGATGCGCAGAGGCCAAAAATAGGGTGTGCAGAGGCCAAAAATGGGGCATACGGAGGCAGTAATAGGTGGCGGTGATGGGCGGTAATCCACGCAGCCTGGAACAGCTGATTGGCAGTATTCTGGGAAGCTGATCCAACTAACAATCAACTGCTTGTGCTAAATCAGGTTGTAATGAAGCTGATCTTGCTGTTTGCTGTAAGAAGGCAAATTGGTGGGAGGCAGAGGCAGGTTTTTTTTTTTCTTGTTTTCCTCCCCAAAAGCTAGGTGGTCCGGAGCGTCTTATATTGTGAAAAATATGGTATAGTATATACAATTCTCCATTCAACTATATTGTCATATTGGGTTTCCTCCTCTTTTGTTTTCTTCTGTGGATTTTGTTTTTGTTAGCTGATCATTAAATGGAATGATAAAATCATATCATTGGAAGCAGTTTTGAAGGTCTTCTAGTCCAACCCTCTGTCCAGATCAGGAATTTTCAGACGATCCCCAACAAATGTCTGTCCAACTATTGTTTCAAATTCAGAGTGATGGAATACCCATGCTGCTTAACAATCAGGAAAGTCCTCCATATATGGATCTCACTGCATAGATAGCCCTCGAGTTTTGATCTAATGGAACTTGCATATTATGGTTGTAAATCATAACAGTAGCAAAATGTTACTACCATTATGTTTTTTGCAGTATTTGTTAAGTGAATGGGGCAGCTGTAAGCATGAATTCCGTGGTCATTAAATGAACCCATTGTATGCTATGGTGCATCCTCCTCCCTGCCAAAAAAACCTGGAAGCGTGTGCTAGTTTTCAGCATGTTGTAAAATACTTTTCATTTCACCCTGCATATTGCAAACAGCTATAAATGGGGTTATGTTGAGCCAAGTACCATCTATTTTATACCTGCACATCTCATTTTTTCCTATTTAAGTGTGGCATCATACATTTCTCACCACTGAACTAAATTTTACTGGAAAGGACTCAAAATTAAACTTTATTAAAATCATTTTGAACCAGTTTTATGAAATGTTAACAATCATCCCCAACTTTGGGTTATCTGCAGATTTTCTAAACATCCCCTCTCTCTCTTAATCACATTTATAAAAATATTGAACAGTCAGGACAGAATCCCAAGCTAACCTACAACAAACCTTTCTCCTGCAGATATATATTTGCATAACCACACATATACATGTTCAAACTATAAATACATGAAAGGATATCTTGCTTTCATTTTTGCTGAGAAATCAACTCTTTTGACTCATCAGTGGGTTTACTCACCCCATGTAAGTTTAGCTTTCTGGCATCACCTTTCAAAACCACCTGGAAGGAAGGCAGGCAGTAGATTAGTATCAGAGCACTGCTGCTGAATGACCAAAGCAGTCAATTCCATTGAACATTGCAAAGACAAACAGCAGCAGTTGCTAAACAGCAACAATATTAATTGATGCAGAAACCACAGCACAACCACGGACAGACTTTCTGAGTTGGGGAGATCTGGTCCAGCCTATACAATTCTTTATATTTGCATTATTTACACTAGTAGAGTTTCTCACTTCTCAAGCCTTCCTGCCCTCCCTCGTGCATAGCGCATCATTTTGATCATTTCCTCACATTATTTGAAATTTATTATTAATGCTCTGTTTTGCAGCATAGCTATTTGCAGGATAATTGCTCACTCCCCAAAAAGGATGCATATTTTTTTTTCCAATCTAGCAAGATAATTTTATTGGCATTTTAAATTTTAAATGGTATTTAATCATTTCTGCATAGTCAATATCAGTTTGGTAATTCCAGGAGTTGTAATCCTACCATGTCTGGAAAGCAGCAGATTGGGGGAGGGGGAGAAAGAGACCATGCGAAAGAGATCCTAACTAGGTAGTCTCAGTTTCTAAATGTAAACATACTCTAGTGCCGTGATGGTGAACCTATGGCACGCGTGCCACAGCTGGCACGCGGAGCCAAGTTGCCTGGCACGCGCAGCATTGGCCATTCGTCTTCTGGGTTCGCAACCTGAAGCTCAGATATCAGACTAGCTAGCCAGTGCTCATGCGTGCACCAGAAATTGAAAGTTTGTTTCCCGGTGTGTGCATGCCTACCGGGCAGCTCCCCTTACAACGCCTGCAAGGCTGGACTGTTGGCTGCTCTCTTATTTCTCTCTGCTTCCTATCACCATGAGGCCCAGGCCCAGCTGCTCTGCTCCTTGCCCATTTGATTGCCGTCACCGTCTTAATTTTTGGTAAGTTTCAGGTGGGCTGCGGGGGGAGGGGGAGGCCTGGATGTGTGCGTGGCAGGGTGCTGCCCAGGATCGAGGTGTGTTGCCATGGAGGGGGGAGGCCGGGAGGGAGGGCCAGCAGCTTGGCTGGCCGCATACTAGCCACCCCGAGAAGGCCTCTCGGCAAAACTCCCGACTTCTCCGAATGCCTTTTTCTTACCATTGTAAGGGGATGGGCTGCGGTGTGCAAACTTCAACAGCTCTTGTGGCGCCGTCTGCACCGCTTGCTTGGAGCTGGTTTGGAAAGTGAAAAATCACAGACAAATTAGGTGGGACACGCCCCACCCAGATCCCTCCAAACAGGTCTCCCTACGGTAGCCTCCCTGCTGAAAAGCTTTCCTGCTTCTCCTCTAGCTGCATGCTGTTTCCAGCGGCGTCTTGTTGGTATTAGGATGGGTGTGTGTGCAAAGCCGGTAACAGCATGCAGGTAGAGGAGAAGCAGGAAGTTTTTCAGCGGGGAGGCTACCATAGGGAGACCCGTTTGGAGGGATCTGGGTGGGGCGTGTCCCACCTAATTCGGCTGCGTTTTTTCACTTTCCAAACCAGCTCCAAGCAAGCGGTGCAGGCGCTGCTGCAAGAGCTGTTGAAATTTGCGCACTGCAGCCGTCCCCTTACAACGGTAAGAAAAAGGCATTCGGAGAAATCGGGAGCTTTGCTGAGAGGCCTTCCCGGGGTGGCTAGTGCGCAGCCAGCCAGGCCTGCCGCCCCCCTGCCGAGGATATCAAGACAGGCTGCCATGGTGGTGGGGGAACATTGCCGTCATTGCTGCCACCGCCGTTCCGCCAGGGCCAATATCAGTAACAGAGTTGGAAGGGACCTTGGAGGTCATCTAGCAACCCCCTTCTCATGCAGGAGGACTTACTACACATCTGCAGCCCACCCCTGCCTCCTCAGGTGTTAGAGTGGGGGGGGGAATGTTTTTTAAGTGGGGCTCAGAGCAGAGTCATTCTGAGAGTGTCTTTTAGAATTGCTTGGAAGAACAATTTTTCCCCAACAATAATGGTTTGTAAACTGTGGAATAAAACATATGCCTGGAAAAAGTTCTTGCAAAACTTGGACAGAAGGAAAAGAGAGACAGAACTGGTCTCATTTTCAGTAGCTAGCTAATAGTTCATTGTTATCAGTGACTCCCACTGATTCTAAACTCATTTTAAGATTGGGATTGGTTACTACTGAAATTTAAGTATTCAACACTGGTCTCAGAAATCTTTGAGAATCTGCAGAGGTGAAAATATTAGGTGGACATCAGTCATTACTTTATGGGTAGTTCTCAGTTTACAACAGTTCATTTAGTAACTATTCAAAGTTAGAAGAGCACTGAAAAAAGTGACTTACATGATCATGATCATGTGATCATGTGATCAATTTTTGCAAATTTCTGATAAGCAGAGTCAATTGGGAAACCAGATTCACTTAACAACTGAGTTACTAACTTAACAACTGCAATGCTTTACCTAACAACTATGGCAAGAAAAATCATAAAATGGGGCAGAACTCACTTAACCATAATAATTTCTAGATATTTTAAGAGTAGAGAATTCAAATGTTGAGAATGATGCATTATTTCATCTCTTTTTCTGCACTAGGTACCACTGTTTGATTTCTTTTCATTTTATTCAAATAACGACAAAAAACCCAATACAGTTCAGTATGAATTGGCTTTCCAGTCCTTCCTTAATGCACTTTTTTACATTGGTTATCTAGTTTAAATGCCAAAGAAAAATCAATATATTTTTCAGACTTTTGGAGGATCACACTGTCAATCGTTCATACTGCTCAAAGCTATTTGTTTAAGGCAAAACTAACAGGTATGAATTAAGTTTTAGCTAAAAAATGGAGCTTTAATTCCAGAAGTCCATTCTTTAAACCTGGACTTCTGGAATTAAAAGGCTCTGGATTAAATGGTAGTCCAGACAAAAGATTGAGAAGAGTATCTTGCTTTTAGACATGATAATAGTTGTCTAGAAAGTTGAGCTATGAGCTATTTTTACATCAACAGAAATTTAATTTCTTACCTGGTAAAAATGCAAAGACAAGGAGTACAATCCCCTTCATGCTGGGATTGGTTCTGGACCAAATCTTACTTGTGAGACAGAAACCAGCTCTCAGCTCTCCTTGTGGCTCCTTGCAAAGCATCCCCCCCCCCCACGCTCCAACCCCTGAGGAGGCAGGGGAGGGCTGCAGGTGTCCTGGTTGATCCCAAGGGGCTCTGGGAGTGGATGTGAATTCATCCCACAGCCCTCTCCATCCCTCCTCTGTGAAATTGCTTTCTCCCAGTCGCTGGTGGTCAGCAAATTCAAAAGGAACCCCCAGCTGAGAATCACTGCTCTAGATTGGTTGATTCAGGGGATTTCTTTAGTGTTAACTAATAGTGTTAGCTATTTTTGTTACAGGGATAAATTTGAATTAGATGCCTCATTTTTTAAAAAAAATTGTGTTTTTTTAGACTCCAAGTCTTGAATACTCAAAAAATGAGTACATCGAAAAAACTCAAAGCAGATAGTGGAAGATCATTCCAAGAGGCCTGGAGAGAGTCATTTGGAGTGATTGAACGCAGTGGGAAAGCATTATGTACTTTGTGCAATGAAAGTGTTGTGTGTCGCACATCAAGTGTCAGACGACACTTTGACACAAACCACAAACGTGTTGCTGAACTTGGTGCAACTGAAAGAAAAGAGTTTATTGCAGGGAAAGTGAGGAACTATCATTCCCAGTCTCTTAGTTTTTCCAGCTACTTGTCCAGAACAAATCATCTGACAACTGCCAGTTTTAAGTTTCACTGTGCCTAGCAAAACATGGCAAGCCCCTCTCTGATGGGGATATTATTAAAACGGCCATTTAGTCTGCGAGTAATTCGCTTTTTCATGATTTCCTAAACAGGGATAAAATTGTGCAATGCATCTCTGAGGTGCCACTTAGTAGAAATACTGTTAAAGATCGCTTCCAGCGCATGGCAAGTGATGTTGGTCAGCAGCTTACCACTGACTTACAAAAGGCAGCCTGTTACTCCATGTGCTTGGATGAAAGCACAGATGTAAATAATCAAGCAAGGCTAGTGGTAATTTTGTGTTATGCTGTTGGTGACATCATGAGAGAAGAGCTGATGAAACTGGTGTCTTTGCCTGAAAGAACACCACGGACAGATATCTACAATGCTGTGTGGAGGCTTTTTTGTCACAAGACGTAAGACCAGAAAAAGTGGTTTCAATTACTAGTGATGGGGCACCTTCTATGGTGGGGGCAACATCTGGTTTCATACAGTTGTTTGTTAAAGAAATAAAGCATAAAGTCATTCAGTTCCATTGCATTATATACCAAGAAGCTCTTTGTGCCAAGGAAAGCAGCAAAAAATTTGAAGATGTCCTCAAAGATGTCACAAAAATGGTGAATTTCATCATGGCTCGTGCTCTGAATTTTCAACAGTTTCAAGAACTTCTCGAAGAGGTTCAGGCACAGTATAATTGTTTACTTATGTACAATAATGTCCGGTGGCTGAGCAGAGGAAGAGTCCTGGAGAGATTTGTAGCCTGCTTGGATGAAATTAGGCTGTTTATGAATGAAAAACGGCAGGAATATCCACAGCTCACTGATATGGCCTGGGTTACCAACCTTATGTTTTTTACAGATTTTACAGTACACTTCAATGTACTGAACAAACAACTACAAGGTTTTGGGAAAATAGCAGAAAGGATGTTTTGTGATATCAAAACATTTGAGAGAAAACTGAAAGAGACATTGAAAGTGGGCAGCTGAAATATTTTCCAAATCTAAAAATGCATTTAGAAAATTCTGCAGTATTTGCAGACAATCCTACAAGCCATCAGGAAATCTACAAGGAATTTTCTAGCATTGTAGCAGCTGCAAAGGTGAATTTTAATAACAGGTTTTTGCAGTTCTGTAAGATGAAGACAACCCTGGGTTTTCTTACTTCTCCAGATAAAGCCAAATTTGCAGAACTTGATCTTTCCTGCTTACATTGTTTAGATTTAGAAAATCTGGAAATGGAGCTACTGGAATTTCAAGAAAGCTCCATGTGGACAAATAAATTATGTGACCTGTGTGAAACACTTGAGAAGATAGAAAGAACTGACAGCACAGTTAGTTCTGACACAGTTACTTGTATTTCTGAAAATGAAATCCTTAAAGTGTGGAATTCTCTGCCATATAAGTTTAAGTCAATGAAAGCACTTGGGATTGCTTTCCTTACTTTGTTTGGATCATCTTATGCTTGTGAGCAGCTGTTTTCAGCTTTGAATTATATCAAATCTGACAACAGAAACAGACTTACAGATGAACTGAGTGCTGCATGTGTTGCTCTCAAACTTACAAACTATGAGCCAAGGCTAGAAAAATTATCAGCAGGCATACAACAACAAAAGTCACATTAATAAAAAGCATGCCAAATGCAAAGTTTTACATTTCAATAAAAAGTTTTTTCTATCATTGAAAGTGCTGTTATTGTGTGGTTTTTTCCCAGAGAAAAGACATTAATCACGTATGAGTTGTTTTTTCTAAACTAAAACCTCAGTATTCAGGTTACTGTATTTTTTGGGCTGTAAGACGCACCGGTGTATAAGATGCACCAAGATTTCAAAGAGGTAAGCAAGAAAAAAAAGTGTTTGCCCTCCCCAGCCCCCAGGAGCACTCTGCAGGCCTCCCAAAGGCTCTGTGCACCCTGTTTTTGCAAAAAAGGGGGCCGTTTTTCACAAAAACGGGACGCACAAGGCGAGACTTCAGGAAGCCAAAAATGGCTGTATTCAGTGTGTAAGACGCACCAACATTTCCACCCTCTTGTGGGGGGGGAAGTGCGTCTTATACTCCGAAAAGTACAGTAAATTGCCATGTTGGCACTCCAAGATAAATATATGGGTTTTGGGTTGCGGTCTCAAAAAGGTTAGCCACCACTGCTCTAGTGAATCAGATACATTTTCTGTAACAGGTCAACAAAAGCTCCAGCGTTTCCAACATATGATAGATTAAAGGGCAACTGAATGGCAGGGCTTAGTGCTTCAGATTAATATATTAGCACTAATGCAGTTACAATCAGTAGTTCTTAGAAATTTGGTTTATTCAAATAGAGTTTATTGGTTTATTCCACCAGAGTTCATGTGCTTTGATGTGTCTTGCAAGGGCCTGGGCAGGATACTTCTGTATATATGCAACCCCATAACATCAGGCTGGCATAGGTGGCTTTGTGCTGATGGGTATATAGCTGGCATGGTCTAGAGCAAAGTCTAGGGGGGCAGGTTTCAGAAAGCATGAAACCATCTATGCCAGCCGGAGTTCTAGTCCTGCCTAAGGTGTGAAAGCCAGCTGCGTGACTTTGGGCCCATCACCAGGTGACTGGGTTTTAGTCCTGCCTTAGGGAAGAATTTGGGCCACTCTCTTTCAGTCCAATTTACCCACAGGGTTATTGTGGGGAAAAGAGAAGAAGGGAGGAATATTGTGGGTATCTGCCACCTTGAGTTATTTATAAAAACAATAAAGACAGAATATAAATAAACAAGCAAATAAACAAATCCCAAGCACCAGTTGCATGAGGAAGATCAGAATATCCAAATGTTTTTAAACACAAATTTGCAGTGGTTTTTGCATGTCAAAATTACAGACAGAACTCTTACAATGTGCCAGGAAGGTGACATTTAGGCTCCTTCCTTCACCCACTTGTAAACAAAGCCTTTCTCTTGAAAGAAAAAAAAAAGAAAAATGACTTAAATTGCTCATTTACCTCTTTGTATCCAAATCTTTCACTTTGTGCTTGATGCCGAAGTTTGCTGCAGAAAAAAAAAATGGAATATTTTTAGTGATCATCAATGAACATCTCCAATTTGCCTGATGTACGAGTAGTTCTTGTTTTTTGAACTCAGGATTACAAAATCTTTTGTTGTCATTGTCATGCTGCTAAAGATGGAAACAAGAGTTTCTTTGGAACTTGCCACATTTAGACTGTGGGGGTTTTTTGCCTTTGAAAACTTTGCTTTATATGTTAGGAAGTACCAGAATTTTTAGCTAGACTTTAAGTTTTTCTAATCCTGGCAATAAGTTTTTGTTCCAGTAACTGACAATTTTACCATCTGTGATGGAAAAGCACTAAAATGTATATCCAGTCCAACCCTTCATAGCTATCATCCCCTGATGGCAAATATTGGTGAATGGATTATAGTTTTCCTATAATGATAACATTATGATCCATTGTGGCTTTAAACATATGACTAAATATTTGTGTATTTTTTTTAAAAGGAATCTGTGTTGATCAGTTTAGTACACACTCAATTAAGTACACACTTAGCATGGGAAAGACTGTCCCTGGTTTATTTTGACTTTTATTATTATTCCATAGGCATTTTACCTTATTTAATCCCACTTCTCAGAGTAATTCCTCGCTAATAAAATCAAGTTTATAGGTAAATTATACAGGAATGATCATAGTGGATTTTATAAAAAACGCTGGAGAAAATGTTTTCAGACTACGATATTGCAAATATAATGGTTAAATATACAATAGAAAGTGAAAGTTGTGGGATTCTTTCTTTCCTTCACGGATAGATAGAAGTCTATCTGAAGGATGGGGGAAAACTAGATATTAGATTCTCCATCAAACTTGGATTTCTGGGCAGACTGAGTCATAAAACATTCAAAAGGATAAATCATGTTAAGCAAAGGGAGAAACAAAGGGACTTATAGATCACAAGAGTTTATAGCACAGGTAGTCCTCGGCTTTTGTTTAGTGACCCTTTGCAGTTTCAATGGCATTGAAAGAAGTGACTTATGACCATTTTTCACACTTACAACCATTGCAGCATCTCTGTGGTCATGTGATCAAAATCCAGATGTTTGGCTATTGGCATGTATTTATGAGGGTTGCAGTGTTCCAGCTTCATATGATCACCTTTTGTGAACTTCTGACATGTGACGTCAATGGGGAAGCCAGATTTGCTTCACAACGATGTTACTAATTTAACCATTTAACCACTGTGGCAAAAAAAGGTAGTAAAATGGGGCAAAACTCACTTAACAAATGTCTTGCTTAACAACATAAATGTTGGGCTCAATTGTGATTATAAGCCAAGGGCTGCCCTGATATTATAAATGCACTTGATGATGACTGCAAAGACTATTTACACCAGGTCTGCTCCTAGTTCCACTATATTTCTCCCTGTGGTTTGTGGTGGGAAGGCAAACTAACAAAACAAAACAGGAAGTGGCTGCAGCAAAACAAACGTGTCTTCTTATACCTGCACTATGCTCATCTGCTATTGGTAGCAACCTGCAGAACCTCAAAAGTCAAAGAGTTCCATGTTTATTAATAAGGTTACAATATTATTTGCATCCATTTATATGGCTAATAAACCATGAAATATCAGAGCTCTAAGAAGAAATATATATATCTATAGTATGTATTGCCTATACAGGTAGTCCTCGACTTATGACCATAGTGGAGCTTGCTCACGGCAGTAAGTAATTTATGATGGCCATAAAGCGAGTCAGTCATGTAACCAACCCAATTTTACAACCTTTTTTTGCAGTGATGGTTAAGCAAATACCGGCTGTTAAGCAAACTCATAATTTGCCATGGGTCAGTTTTGCAAAAACTCAAAAATAAATGCCAGTTTTCTGAAAAACCATCCGAAAGCATGGTCATGTGACTGCAGGATACTGTAAAGATGACCTGGTTGCCAGGTGCCCAAAGTGATTGCAGGAGATGGTGGTGACCATCAGAACTTTTAATCCAAGTTCTAAGTACCTCTCTCCCCCAAGCAGATCAATTGGAACTTCACGGTCACTAAGGAACTGGCCATAAATTAAGGGCTACCTGTAACCTGTGAATCTCATTGCTCAGGGTTTATTTGGGGATCATCCCAGAAGTGCCATAAATGCCGTCAAACAAACCAATCAATCAATCTCCAAATGGAGATCAATTGCTACAATTGCACTTACCAAAGGTGCTTTTTTTTCAAAAGGCAATTGGACTTCTTTTGTTTTTCCTTGAAGACGTTTCAGTTTCACTTCTCATCCAAGAAGTTCCTTCAGTTCGGAACTGAAGTCCAATTGCCTTTTGAAAAAACACCTTTGGGATTACCATGACAGAGAATCTCCATAGATCACAGGTGTCAAACTCGTCACATCACGTTGCCATCACATGACATTTTGTGATGTCATTTCCCATTCACAGAGCTGGGGTGGGCATGGCCTGTGCGTGACGCATCCTGCCCGCGAGCCTTCAGTTTGACACCCCTGCCAAAGGCTGGAGTATTTCCATTAAATTAAAAAAAGAAGATGGTTGATGTTCACTTCTTGATAGCTGATAGAACCTGGTGGTGCATGGATTAACCCTACTGTCCCAATAACTGCCAACATGATAGCTAAAGATGAGTAATCAAGAATTTGGCTTTTCTTCAGTCTTGCACTGCCCAAGTCAGCTGCCACAGGGCAGTTAAAGGTTCCAAGTGCGTTAACAGTGAACCCAGCATGTGTTCTGCTGCTTGAAAGTTTGGGTCAACGCTTAGTTAACACTATGCTGGGGTCAAATGTCCATTTGCTGCTGAGGAAGATAAACCAGCTGGTCTAAGCCGTGGGAAGCAGAAAATTGACTCTGAATAATCATTCTGTTTGGTGTGGACAGAGGTTTCTTTGTGCCCAAGCTACACTAAATTGGAACCAGGGGCAGGATAAGAGACAAATACTGACGCTGTTGCTATGGCTGTTCTAGAAGACAAGAGATTAATCTATTGCTTGTGAGGCCACAAGATTGCTGAAGAAAATAAAAGAGAGAGAGCGCAGACCAAAAGCTGCATTCTGCAACTTTGGAAAGAATAGCTCTTTTGGGAAAGTAAATGGTTCTCTATGAATAATCAGATGCTTCATCCTGAAATTGACCAGTAAAATTTAAAGGAGAAGGAGCAGCCAACATTTTATTGCCCTCAAAAGAAAATTGTCTAACTGGCATTTAAGCCACAAATGGCATGTTTTAGCAGTAAACATGTTGGGGATACAGTGAGAACAACAGAGTTATTTTTGAGGTAGAGATGGGAGATTGCCAATGAACTTGAGGACAGGAAGTCCTCGACTTACCACAGTTCATTTAAAGACTGTTCAAAGTAACAGAATCACTGAAAAAAGTGACTTATGCCCAGGGGTGAAATGTTACTGGTTCGGACTGTTTGGGTGAACCGGTAGTGGAGATTGGGGCTGGTTTGCTGAACCGGTAGCAACCGCTGACTGCCCACGCCCCTGAACTGGTCCGCAGCCTGCAGTCCTGCCATGCTTCCCTGCTGTCCACGCAGCCTTCCCAGCATCCCCTTGGCCAGCTTGCGAAGGCAGGCAAGCGGAAGGCCAGGTGGAAGGCAGGCGAGCATGGAAGGCTGAGGGGAAGGGAGCTAGCAATCTACTCCCTTCCCTGCAGCCCTACCATGCTTGCCTGCCTTCCATGCTACCTTCCTGGCATCCCCATGCCAGCTTGCAAAGGCAGGCAAGCGGAAGGCCACATGGAAGCAGGCAGGCAAGCATGGCAGGGCTGCAGGATAGGGAGCTAGCAGCCTACACCCTTCCCTGCAGTCCTGCCATGCTTGCTTGCCTTCCATGCTGCCTTCCCAGTGGTCCCCCATGCCCACTTGCCTTCCAAGGTCAGTGTCCAGCTAATCCTAATCCCCATGCCCTTGGGGGAGGCACTACCTTTGCCTGAAATGCCTCTCACATCTTTCGGAAGCGATTGGGGGGAGCGGGGGGGAGTGCCTAGCAAAGGGCAGGAAGACCCAGCTGCCCCCTCCCTCCCTCCCTCCTCCCCTTTCTCCTGTCTGGCTGGCAAGAAACAGGGTGTGGACAGCCACTGCAGCACTATTCTACCTCCTCTGCAAAACTGCTCCATGGCTCTGCTCACCTCCAGCACCCCGATGCAACGCCCGTGGCTTGCGCGGGGTATAGCATAGTGGCTGCAAGGCCAAGATGCTGCCCATGCAAGGGGGGTGGGGGGAGAATGCAGGCATCACACCAAGAAGCCCTCCTCCCCTTCCTTTTCTCCTCCACCAGCTTTGAGGCTGGGCAGGACTCGGAGCAGTAAGACGAAAGGCAAGGTGACCACAACTTTCTCCTCCTCCTCCTTGCAGGGTTCATTGAGTATGTTTTGCAAGCTCGCCGGAGGTTTACAACTTTGCACGGCCTTTGGGGCTTTTGTGCAGCAAGCCCCTCTCTTCCTCCTCCTCCTCTACAGCTCTGCAGGGGTGCTCCAGGAGGGTGGGCAGATGTAAGGCCGACGCTGGTGGCGGCGAAGGAAGAACTGCTGCATTCGGCTGAAGAGCTGTCTCAGGGGAACATGGCAAGGCTCGCTCGCCTTTTGAGCCTGGCATGCTTCGTTTCCATGAGGCCTTTGGGCGATTGCCGCCCACTTGCCTTCTCCTCTGCCTCAGGTCCTGCTGCCTGCATCCAGCCCATGACGGGGGACACGCCACTTCCAGGCTGGGCAGCCCACCCTCCCAGAGCACTTTCTTCCTTCTCCCACAGCAGCTGCTGCTCAGACCAGGTGTGTGTGTGTGTGTGTGTGTGTGTGTGTGAGAGAGAGAGAGAGAGAGAGAGGGGTAGGGGTGGGGAAGAAAGGAAAAGAAAAAAGAGGAAGGGAGAGAGTGAGAGAAGAAAGAAAAAGAGAATGTGACTTGAGTGACATCATGTGTCCGGTTTCCGGCCTGGTCACAGCACGGAAACAGCCTTGGTCGCGTTGGTTGATGATCTCTTGAGGGCTCGGGACAGAGGTTGTTCCTCTGTCTTGGTCCTATTAGATCTCTCAGCGGCTTTTGATACCATCGATCATGGTATCCTGCTGCGCCGACTCGAGGGACTTGGAGTGAGGGGCACTGTTCATCGGTGGTTCTCCTCCTACCTCTCCGACCAGTCGCAGACGGTGTTGACGGGGGGACAGAGATCAACCCCAAGGCGCCTCTTATGTGGGGTGCCTCAGGGGTCGGTTCTCTCGCCTCTTCTGTTCAACATCTATATGAAGCCGCTGGGTGAGATCATCCGTGGTTTTGGGGTGAGTTGTCATCTATACGCTGATGATACCCAGCTCTATATTTCCACCCCTAACCACCCCAACGAGGCTGTTGAAATGATGTCCCAGTGCCTGGAGGCCGTACGGGTTTGGATGGGGAGGAACAGACTCAGACTTAATCCCACCAAGACCGAGTGGCTGTGGATGCCGGCGGCCCGGTACAGTCAACTAATTCCATCACTGACTATTGGGGGCGAACTATTGGCCCCCACGGAAAGGGCTCGTAATCTGGGCGTCCTCCTGGATGCACGGCTGTCTTTTGAAGATCATATGATAGCCGTCACCAGGGGAGCTTTTCATCAGGTTCGCCTGATACGCCAGTTACGCCTTTCTGGATCGGGCTGCATTATGCACGGTTGCTCATGCCCTGGTTACATCCCGCCTGACTACTGTAATGCTCTCTACATGGGGCTCCCTTGAAGGGTACCCGGAGACTCCAACTGGTCCAGAATGCGGCTGCGCTGGTGATAGAGGAGCACCTTTGGCTCCTATGTGACACCCTCCTGCGTAATCTGCACTGGCTCCCAGTGGTCTTCCGGGTTCACTTCAAGGTACTTGTTATCACCTTTAAACGCCCATGGCCTAGGACCGGATATTTGCGGGACCGCCTACTGCCACCATTAGCCTCTCACCGACCAGTGCGCTCTCACAGAGAAGGCCTCCTCCGGATACCGTCAGCTAAACAATGTCAGCTGGCGACCTCTAGAGGCAGGGCCCTCCCTGTGGGGCCCCACCTCTGGAACGAGCTTCCTCTGGGGCTTCGCCAACTCCCGATCTCAAGTCCTTCCGCCATGAGCTGAAGACGCTGTTTCAAGAGCAGGACTAGCTTGAACGTAGTTTTAAACTTGGGATTTTAAAAAAAAGGGTTTAAATGAGGTTTTAAATTTGTATTTAAAAGTTAGAGCATCAATTGAATTTAACTGTCTATTCTTTTAGCTTTTTATGTATTATATGTTTTTCTGTTGTTTTTGACTGTGAACCGCCCTGAGTCCTTCGGGAGATGGGCGGTATACAAATATAATAAATAAATAAATAAATGTTGGCCACACCCACCTGGTCACATGACCACCAAGCCATGCCCACCAAGCCACGCCCACAGAATCGGTGGCGAAAAATTTTAAATTTCACCACTGCTTATGCCCATTTTCATACTTATGATCATTGCAGGATCCCATGGCCATTTGATCAAAATTCAGACAACTGATTCATATTTATGACCTTTGCAGTGTCCTGGGTTCATGTGATCCCCTTTTATGACCTTCTGACAAACAAAATCAATGGGGAAGCCAGATTCACTTAACAACTGTGCTAGTAACTGAACTGCAATAATTCAGTTAATAGCTGTGGTAAGAAAGGTCATAAAATGGGGTAAAACTCACTAAACAAATATCTCACTTAGCAACATAAATTTTGGGCTCAATTGCGGTCATAAATTGAGGAGTACCTGTAGTAAGATTTTGAGGAACGCTAAGTGTAGCACCAAAGGGATGAGTGCTATACCTAGCCTATGGAACTGAGCTTGAGAAATACCATATTTTTCAGAGTATAAGATGCTCTGGAGTATAAGACGCACATTAATTTTTGGGGAAGAAAACAAGAAAAAAAAAATCTGCCTCTGCCTACCAGCATCCATCAGTATTCATCTGGCTAGCGTCCTTGCAGCAAACAGCAAACAGCCTGGTCAGCATGTTATCGCAGCCTGATTCAGGATGAGCAGCTGATTGGCAATTGGATTGGCCTCCCGGAATACCACCAATCAGCTGTTCCAGGCTGTGAGGATCGTCACAGCCCATTGCCGCCTCCGCGCATCGTGTTTTTGGCCTCTGCGCATTGCATTTTTGGCATCCATTCATTGTGTTTTCGGCCTCCGCATGCATCCAGGCTTCCAGGATCACCACAGCACATCACCACCAATCTCCACCTCTGTGCATTGTGTTTTTTGTCTCTGTGCGTCGCATTTTCAGCCTCCGCACGCCCCGATTTTGGCCTCTGTGTGTCATCTTTTTGGCCAGTTTGAAGCTGCAGGGATCGCCGCAGCTACTCCCCGCCGCCTGGAACCGGCCAAAAAGATAACGTGCAAAGGCCAAAACAGGCGGCAACTGGTGGCGATGTGCTGTGGCAATCCCCACAGCCTAGAATGGGTCTAAAATGGGGTATGCGGAGGCTGAAAGCACGACGCACAAAAGCCAAAAAAGGGTGGGGCCGGTGGGTAGGCGGAGCTTTGGCATTCATTGTATAAGATGCACAGCCGTTTCCGCCCACTTTGAGGGGGGGAAGTGTGTCTTATAGTCCGAAAAATACGGTACTCAAATGATTGTTTCACCCACCTCATTATTTTGATAGTAACTGCACCTTTCAGAGTCCCTTTTCAGCTTTTATTTCCTAACCAGGCCTGGAGGTCCTGGGTGTTAGATTTGGCACTTTTGTATGCAAAAGAGATGCTCTCACCTACTACCATCTCACATCTAAAATGTTAATCAGTCCACAAGGAAGGATACAAGCAGCAATAGTTGCTTTACGTAGTGTTAAAAGGGTTGCAGGGGTACATTTAAGTGTCTGATTTAATGAAAAGAAAGACTAGGGGCAACATGATAGCAGTGTTCCAGTATGTAAGGGTGTCAAAGAAAAGGGTGTCAACCTATTCTCCAAAGCACCTGAAGGCAGGACAAGAAGAAATGGATGGAAACTAATCAAGGAGACAAGCAATCTAGATCTAAGAAGAAATAGACAGAACAATTAATTGGTGGAACGACTTGCCTCCAGAAGTTGTGGGTGCTCCATCATTGGAGGTTTTTAAGAAGAGACTGGACAACCATTTATCTGAAATGGTAGAGGGTCTCCTGTTTGAGCAGGGGGTTGGGCTGGAAGTCCTCCAAGCTCCCTTCCTCCTCTGTTATTTATTTTTTAGCAAATTTCTATAGTGGGAATGTCTACAATGCAAGCATGCATAATACCCTTCTCCTGCATTGTATGTGTGATCAGCAACTAAATTAGGCAAATAACACAAAACAACTGCTGAGATAGGTGGGAGTTGCCATCCTTGGCTCCAGAAATGGCACTTTCCCTGCCTCCTGACATGTTTTTCATGCAGGGAATTTCAATCCTTTGAGACAGAAGCACAGGATGTGGCAAGTACAACTGTATTTGTTCCAGCAGATCTTGATGACATCATAGCTAGCAAAGTAGAGTATTCCTCTTAGTTCTCTTCATCATTGATTTCTGGATAAGATCTCCCTCCCTCTCTGCTCTTATTTATGCATTGTGATTCTATTTGGCATACAGAACTTAGGGAAATGAGGATAAATGTGCATTGCTGTTCCATTGCCTGCAGATGTATCCTGCGATATTACAAAGATATAAAGCTCCCTTACATCAGACCAGGAAACTGGTCCATCTTGAGCAAGATGGTCTATTTTTGTTTGCATCACCTGCTCTTTAAAACATTGAATTGCAGCTGCCAGTGACTGAATCTGGGAACCTTCTGCATATGTAAATCATAATCTGTACTTCCCTGCAGTAGCTTCTATCTGGAAGGTGTTCTGAGGGAAAAGGTGCCTCCACTTCCCACTTTAGTATAAAAAGCCAACCATTTCAATGAGTATCTTGGGCTTTCAGCCATATGGATTATGATAAGAGAAAAATGAATTGTGCAATTCTTAACCAAAGGAATGAGAGTGCTGATAATAGACTTTAGAAGTTGGAGCAAATGTGGTGGATCCAACCTGGAGTGCAAATGTGGACACAGTTCTGCAGTGTGTATTATACAATTGGATTGCAACATCCACAATTGAGGAAACTGCAGTCCAATCACATTCAAAGGGTACCAGGTTGGAGACAGATGGTCTGTTGATCCACTTTCAAGTCCTAAGATCTGAGCTGAGTTACCAAAGCAAGGCTGAAGACCGCTCTAAGCCCCTGACAGAGCAACACAACATTTGAAAAGCTTGCAGTAAATATTGTTGAGAAAACATCAGTCATGATTTATTAATCTGACAGATCAGTGTTCACACTTCAAAACTAGGACAGTTGAAGTTTGACCTTAACTCACACACCCCAAGCCAATATTGATTAGCTGGAAAAAAGCAAACCTGACCACATATTTCCTGTATCTTTCCATTTAATGTTCTGCAGTCCCAAAGCTCCAGAATGAGCTGGATGACAGCAGTTCTGTGTCATTCACCAGGCTTTTTCTAGACATTCTGGCTGCAGATGACTGCAAAGGTTTAAAAATAAGCTTTCCATAAATAGATAAAGAGCCAGGACATCTTCCATAGAGACAATAGATCTATTCCAGCCTTCTGAATAAGACCCTTTCCCCCCAACTTCCTATAGTTTCCTGCTAGATTTTTGAACAAGCACCAGTCCTTTGAAATGACTGGCTATTATTCTCAGGATTGGGTCGCAATTACATTCTTGGAAAGATTTAAACGTTCAACTGCAGGATCATGATGAAGTTACCATTCACTTGAGAAATGATGATGAAAATATTTTGGAAGTTTTAAGTTTGGAAGGAGAAAAAGAATGCATGTGTGCGCAGATTATTTGAATCACATTTCCTACAGTCCCTTGAGGCCTGATGGGAGTTGAAATCCAAACCATATGGATAGCAAAGTTGCTTACCCCCTAGGGTGGCCCAGTTAAATCAGTGAGCAAAGAAAAGAAAGTAATTTTTCAGGAGTAGTATTCCCAGCTAATAATAAGTTACAATACAGATAGACTTCAAGTTACTGTCATTCATTTAGCAACCATTTGATCTGTTGGTTTAAGATTTGTACCAAGTTTTCAGCCACTGTATTGTTTATATCTATTGTGGAGGGGTGTGTGTTGATGAGTAACAGTTTGATTTGAGCAAACTAAAGAGAAGCAGCATCTTTTGTTTAGCCAGAAATGGCTTGCCAGCATGTAGCAGGAGTTGCCCTGGAAATTTTATGGGCAAGACTTGGTTTAAGATGACAAAAACTCCACATTACAGTTGGAATTTTCTACTTTGTATTTGCTTCAGGAACACTAAAATGGGGGATGTAGCAGAACTGAGATATGTTTATTCTCTATTTAATCAATTAGCATAACTAACATAACAATGGGCAATTTTTTCTAATATTTTATCCTACCCACTAAAATTTACATTTTTCATAATTGGGACTTCAATCAAAGTCAACAGAGAAGATGGACAAAATCAAGAACAGCACAGTTGGTTACCTTGAATGAATAGGGCTGATTTCATGTCCTGGCCCCTCCGGCATGTGATTTGAATGCCAAAGGATCATACATTTCCATGGGCAATCCCTTTGCATGCAAAAATATCCAGATTCAGTTCTGGTCCTGACATTTAGAATCAAGTAGATTAGCAAGCAAGAGAGCTTTTTGTCTGAGACTATTAAGAACCTCTGCTTAGTAAATCATGATTAAAAGAATGGCTTCTTATGATATATAAACCCAACCCAATGTTTTATGGAAGAATCTACAATAAGCTCCTATGGTTCTTACTGTTGACCTTGGAATTTAGTTTGAAAACTGCTGCTCTAATTCAAAAAGGTTTAAAATTACTGCAAGCATTGATTCTTCTTCAATCTAACTAGGTATTAGATTGAAGAAAAATCAATACTTTCAAGTAATTGATTCAGTTGAAAATAGCAAAAGGATACAAAACTGTAGCCAGTAGCCTAGGCACATTTGTTGAGTTTCCTCTCTTTTGCCATCTGCACTCACAACTCCCTTTGGAAACATGACTCACCTAATGAAGTAGCAGCAGAAAATAAGGCTGAGTACAAAGATGAAGACACCTGTGCCAAAAATCACCATGTAGATATTCAGTGGCAAGTCTTGGAAAGTGATGGGAGGCATGGTGCACGTTTTGTTGGTATAGATCAATCCCAGACCACAGAAGCATCCTAGAAATGAGAAAGAGAGGGAGGTAAAGTTGTATTTGTACCTAATGCTAAACTAAATATCTACAATTGTTTGAACATGCCTGGAATAAGCTAGGCTTAATCTTGTGGATGGGCAAAGTTCCCAGAGTCTGTTGAGCTAATTTTAGAATTGATATATCATTATATTATCTATCTATCTATCTATCTATCTATCTATCTATCTATCTATCTATCTATCTATCTATCTATCTATCTAGAATAGAATAGAATAGAATAGAATAGAATTTTTATTGGCCAAGTGTGATTGGACACACAAGGAATTTGTCTTGGTGCATATGCTCTCAGTGTATATAAAAGAAAAGATACCTTCATCAAGATACAACATTTACAACACAATTGATGGTCAATATACCAATATAAATCATAAGGATTGCCAGCAACAAAGTTACAGTCATACAGTCATAAGTGGAAAGAGATTGGTGATGGGAACTATGAGAAGATTAATAGTAGTGCAGATTCAGTAAATAGTCTGACAGTGTTGAGGGAATTATTTATTTAGCAGAGTGATGGCCTTCGGGAAAAAACTGTTCTTGTGTCTAGTTGTTCTGTTGTGCAGTGCTCTATAGCGTGGTTTTGAGGGTAGGAGTTGAAACAGTTTATGTCCTGGATGTGAGGGATCTGTAAATATTTTCACGGCCCTCTTCTTGATTCGTGCAGTATACAGGTCCTCAATGGAAGGCAGGTTGGTAGCAATTATTTTTTTTGCAGTTCTAATTATCTTCTGAAGTCTGTGTCTTTCTTGTTGGGTTGCAGAACCGAACCAGACAGTTATAGAGGTGCAAATGACAGACTCAATAATTCCTCTGTAGAAGGGAGGCTCCAGTGACGTCACCCTCCTACTGGGTGCTCTAACAGAGCACTCCGTGTTAGAAGATTGTAAAAGTCAGTGAAACAGAAAATAAATCACTGTTCACTGAGCTTAGCATAATCTCTGGGTGAAAGAGGTTATCAGAATTGTGGAAGAGTGGCAGGTCTGACAGGGGGTTTGCTCTCAAGAGCGAATTTTCCTGGATTTATGACCCCACCGAATTCCACTCCTTCCAACTTCAGCACGCCCCTGTTTTTATCAGGGAAAAGGAGAGGAATGTCGCTTCTGCTCTAGAGGACTTATTAAATTGATTGATATTCCAAGCAGACGGGAATTTCACAAGCGTTCGATCTTTGATGCAGAATCAGCACGGCAAGTACCGACTCCCTTTTTGAAACTTGAAACCTTTCTTTGTCTTTGATTAATTGACTTTTAAAATGGCGTCTAAAAGTGAAAGTAAAAATTTTTTAGTACGATGAAGCAGCGTTATTTGTGGATTGTTACAAACGGAGTTTTTTTATACTGAAAGGAGGGAAGGAAAGTTATTAAGTTTGAATTCCTGATTCTTTTGAAGACAGAATGGCAGCTAAACCTTTAAAGCCTTCTGGAAGAAGGGATCTGAACCAAGTCTTGAGGAAATATTGAAAGAACAATTAAAACTTTCTGAAGATAGGCAAAAAGAGATGATGGAGAATTTTAATGCAAAAATAAGAGAAGATATTCTTATGGCAGTTCAAGGACTGAGTAAAAATTGAAGGATTGGAAGTGGAAATGCAACAGATCTCTCAGTCAAATAAGCATTTAGAAGACGAAATGAAAGGTGTTCAGAAAAAAGTGGATCAAAATGAAGATCAGGTTGTGATATTACAATATAAACTTATGGAAGGAGCTCTTAGAATTCGTGGTATGCGAGAAGAGCGTGGAGAAGACTTAAGAAAAATTATATCAGAAGCATTGGCTGAATTTATTGAAGCGGACCCCCAAGAGGTAGCTTACCAAATTGATAAAATATATAGAGTTAATTCTTGGATTGCAAGACAGAGAAAGCTTCCTCGGGACATTGTGGTTTATTTTGTGAAAAGGACTATGAGAAATCAAATTCTGCAAGTTTCATATCAGACAACTTTAAAAATTGGAGAACAGGAGTTGAAGGTGTTGAAAGAGATTCCTTCAAAGATGTTAAGAGACAGGAAGGAATTTGCTTTTTTTACACAAGAACTTAAAAAACATCAGATTCAATTCAGATGGGAGGTGCCAGTTGGACTGACACTATTCTATCTATGACACTATTCTATCTATCACTATCTGACACTATTCTATCTATCTATGGCCCCATCCCTCTTTGTGAGATGGGGCCATAGGTGCCAGATGGGTTTGCTGATCACGTACCTGGCTCCTTGCTGCGTGACAGCTGCCCTGCCCGAGCTCCTGGAGGTGCTGGCCGGGGTGGCAGTTGAGACCCCCAGACTTTTAGTCATGGGGGACTTTAACTTGCCATCGTCCGGCTCGTCATCGACGGCAGCTCGGGAGTTCAAGGCTTCCATGACGGCCTTGGACCTGACCCAAGTAATTGATGGCCCTACTCACATTGGGGGTGGCACCCTGGACCTGATTTTTGTCTCTGGTCAGTGGTTGAGAGATCTGGACTTAAAGGAAATAGTCATTGAACCTTTGTCATGGTCAGATCACTCTCTTCTTCGTCTGGACTTTCTGACCGCCATTCACCGCCGCAGGGAGACGGAGCCGACACGCTGGTTCCGCCCCAGGCGCCTGATGGACCCGGAGGGGTTCCGGACGGAGCTTGGGCCATTTCCTGAGGGTCTGGCTCACGGCTCGGCTGAGGAACTTGTTGCGGCCTGGGAACGGGCCGCGGCGGGGCCTTAGACCGGTCGTGCCTTTATGCCTCTGACCCGGCGCAGGTCCCAACCGGCTCCTTGGTTCTCTGAGGAGCTGAGAGGGATGAAGCGCCGGAGAAGACGCCTAGAGAGTTCCTGGAGGTCTAGCCGTTCAGAAGCTGATCGGACACTAGTGAAGTCCTATACTAGGGCTTACCTAGTGGCAATGAGGGAGGCGAGGCGTAGCTACGCCTCCTCCCTCATTGCATAGGCAGATAACCGCCCAGCCGCCCTGTTTCGGGTGACCCGCTCCCTCCTACACCAGGGGGAGCGGGATGACCCGTTACAGGGACGTGCTGAGGAGTTTAAGAGTTATCTATACGATAAAATTGTTCAGCTTCGGGATGGTTTGGACCAAGACTGCGGTGATACGGGTGAGACGGCTGAGGGTGGTCTTGGTGACATTTTATGGGATGAGTTTGACCCTGTCGCTCCCGAGGACATGGACAGGTTGTTGGGGAGGCTGAATGCCACCACGTGTTTACTGGACCCGTGCCCCTCCTGGTTGGTGCTGGCCACGCAGGAGGTGACACGAGGCTGGCTCCAGGCGATTACGAGCGCTTCTTTGGTGGAGGGTGTCTTTCCGGCCACCTTGAAAGAGGCGGTGGCGAGGCCCCTCCTCAAGAAGCCTTCCCTGGACCCGGCTGTTTTAGGTAATTATCGTCCGGTCTCCAACCTTCGCTTCACGGCGAAGGTTGTAGAGAGTATGGTGGCATATCAGTTTCCCTTGCACCTGGATGAAACTGTCTATCTAGACCCGTTCCAGTCCGGTTTCCGACCCGGTTACAGCACGGAGACGGCTTTGGTCGCGTTGGTGGATGATCTCTGGAGGGCCAGGGATAGGGGTTGTTCCTCTGTCCTGGTCCTATTAGACCTCTCAGCGGCTTTCGATACCATCGACCATGGTATCCTGCTGCGCCGGTTAGAGGGATTGGGAGTGGGAGGCACCGTTTATCGGTGGTTCTCCTCCTATCTCTCGACCGTCGCAGTCGGTGTTGACAGGGGGGGAGAGGTCGGCCCGAAGGCGCCTCACTTGTGGGGTGCCGCAGGGATCGATCCTCCCGCCCCTTCTGTTCAACATCTACATGAAGCCGCTGGGTGAGATCATCAGTGGGTTCGTGTGAGGTACCAGCTGTACGCGGATGACACCCAGCTGTACTTTTCCACACCGGACCACCCCAACGGCCATCAAGTGCTGTCCCGGTGTCTGGAGGCCGTCACGGGTCTGGATGGGGAGAAACAAGCTCAAGCTCAATCCTCCAAGACAGAGTGGCTGTGGATGCCGCGCCCCGGTACAGTCAGCTAAATCCGCGGCTGACCATCGGTGGCGAGTCATTGGCCCCGATGGAGAGAGTGCGCAACTTAGGCGTCCTCCTGGATGGACGGCTGTCTCTAGAAGATCATTTGACAGGCGTCTCCAGGAGAGCGTTCTACCAAGTTCGCCTGGGGCGGCAGTTGCGCCTTTCTGGACCGGGAGGCCCTATGCACGGTCACTCACGCCTCGTGACGCTCGCCTGGATTACTGCAACGCCTCTACATGGGGCTTCCTTGAAGGGCATCCGAGGCTACAGTTAGTCCAGAACGCGGCTGCGCGCTGGTGATAGATGGAGCCCTCGTGGCTCCCGATAACACCTATCCCGCGCAGTCTGCACTGGCTACCTGTGGCTCGGTGCGCTTCAAGGTTTTGACCACCTTTAAAGCGCTCCATGGCATAGGGCCGGGTTATCTACGGGACCGCCTACTGCGACCAGATACCTCTCACCGACCCGTGCGCTCTCACAGAGAGGGACTCCTCAGGGTGCCGTCAGCTAGGCAGTGTCATCTGGCGACGCCCAGGGGAAGGGCCTTCTCTGTGGGGGCTCCCGCCCTCTGGAACGAACTCCCCCCAGGACTCCGTCAACTTCCGGACCTTCGAACCTTCCGTCGCGAGCTCAAGACACATTTATTCATCTGTGCAGGACTGGCTTAGTTTTTTAGATTTTAAATTTAGAGGGTTTTTTTAAATTGATTTTAATATTTATATTTTTATTTTTAATTAATTGGGCAGTAGAATAAGTTTTTTAATGATTGTTTTAATTTGTATATTGATGTTTTATATGCCTGTGAACCGCCCTGAGTCCTTTGGGAGATAGGGCGGTATATAAATTCAAACAATAAATAAATAAATAAATAAATAAATAAATAAATATCAAGGAAGGAGACATAGAATTGACACTGTTTTAAAGGCAAAGGATTTTCTTTCTACAGTTTTGAAAGTCGAAATAGAAGTGATAGAAAAACTTCAAGAGACTCAAGAAGGCGTGGTGACCCAAGAGCCTTTATTGCTGCCAGTATTAGAGGAACCACAAGAGCAAAGGGTGACAAGAGGAGCCCTTAAGCGTAAAGAAGAGCAACAGTCTCAAAGTAAAAGTCAGGATCCCATTATGGAAGCTGTGGGAGGAGCTAGACGGAAGATACCGGAGGAGGAGCTTCCGTTGTCTGCTTCAAAGCTTCAGGAGGCCAGTAATGGCAAATAGAATCTTGTCATGGAATGTTAATGGCTTGAATTCAGCTCAGAAAAGAAGGAAAATATTTCACTACTTGAAACAATTTAAAAATGATGTGATTTGTTTGCAAGAGACACATATAAAATTATCAGACCAAATTAATTAATTAATTCAAAATTGGGTAACCATTTTGTTGCATCAGCTTTGGAAAAGAAGCATGGAATTGTTGTATATATCAGGAAGGATTTACCAGCTAAGCTAATTGAGGCAGATATTCAAGGAAGATTTATTGCTATTGAACTGGTGATAGATGCAAAAAAGACTTTGTTGATAGGTATTTATGCACCTAATCAGCAACAAGAAAAGTTTTACAAAATGTTACATGAGAGGTTGACCCTCTGGGATTATAGTTCGTTTATTTTATTAGGAGACTGGAATGGAGTAATTGATACAAGGGATAAGAGAACCTCCTCCAAGAAGATACCTATACATGCAAAATTACCAAAATCCTTTTTTGAAATGATGGAAGACTTTGAGTTTAGAGATATATGGAGGTTACGGAATCCAGATGAGAGAGATTTTACTTTTTTTTCTGATAGGCATCAATCTTTTTCACGCATTGATTTTATTTTAATTTCTAATGACTTGCTTTCTAGGGTGAAGAAAACGAAGATATTTCCGAGGTGTTTAACTGACCATAGCTCAGTATGGATGGAATTATTACAAGGGAAAAAAGGTGGTAGAACATGGAGGTTGAATGAAAATCTGTTTAGATATGAGGATAATGTAACTTATTGTAAGAAACAGTTAAAAGAATTTTTTGATTTTAATATGTACAAAGGGACACCTATAGGAACTGTGTGGAAGCGAGCAAAGCGTTTATTAGAGGGATATTGATTTACTTGGACAACAGGCAAAGGAATAATAAACAAAGGCAGCGTAGATATTTGGAAGAAGAAATTCAAAGGAAGCAACAGTTATTAATTCAAAACCCACAAGATCATAAACTTAAGGAGGCTATAAAAATATTACAGAGTCAATTTAATATGTTAATGGCAGACCAGGTGGCAACGAATATACAATATGCTAAACATAATACCTTTTGTAATGCAAATAAACCTGGGAGATGGTTGGCATATAATTTAAGGAAGAAACAGAAAGCACGTGTCATACAAAAAATAGAATATAAAGGTAAAGAGATATACCAACAGGATAAAATTAAAAGGCATTCTCAGAATTTTATACTGCACTATATGCAAAAGACAAAATATTGGATAAGGACATTTATGATTATTTGAAAGATTATAAGGTGAATATTCTAACATTAGAACAGAGGGAGGAGCTGAACCGGCCGATAGCTACTGGAGAAATAGTGAGGCAATTAAACAATTAAAATGGGAAAACCCTGGTACAGATGGTCTTACAGCAACTTATTATAAAAACACAGGATGAAATATTAGGCCCACTTAAAGAATTATTTAATCAGATACAATTAGGAGTGGAATACCCCGTCATGGAAAACATCTTTATTTCACTGATACCGAAGAGGAGCAAGACTGCTCTAAACCTGGTAACTATAGGCCGATTTCACTTTTAAATAATGATTATAAGATTTTGTAAAATAATAGCAAATAGATTAATGTTAGTTTTACAACAAAGAATTCATACTGATCAATCTGGTTTTATAAAAGGGAGGCAGATGAGGAATAATGTTAGACAGATTATTAATATATTGGAATATTTGGAAAGAAGAATACTTCAGCGGCACTTATTTTTTTGGATGCAGAGAAAGCCTTTGATCGATTGCATTGGGATTTTTTATTTAAATTAATAGAGAAAATGCAATTTGGAGACTGTTTTATTAGAATAATTAAAGCGATTTATGGAGAGCAAACAGCACAGATTATAGTAAATGGTAGTTTGACAGAAGTTATTAAGATTGCGAAAGGAACAAGACAGGGATGTCCCTTATCACCATTATTGTTTGTTTTGACTCTGGAACCATTATTAGATAAAATACTAGAATTAATGAAAATAGAGGAATTAAGATTAGACAATATGAGTACAAAGTTAGAGCTTTTGCAGATGATGTAGTGGTTACGTTAACTAATCCTATAAATTCAAGTAGATTTTTGTTGGAAGTAATTGATAAATATGGAAAGGTATCAGGATTTAAAATAAATCAGAATAAAACAAAAGTGATAATTAAAAATATGTCTATACAACAGAAACAAAAACTAGAGGAAATGACAGGATTTGAGGTAGTAAAAAAGGTTAAATATTTAGGGGTCTATATTAGCTCATCGAACAAGAAACTTTATAAGAATAATTATGACTTGCTATGGCAAAAAGTTCAGAATGATATGAGTGGCTGGAAGAAATTGCAGTTATCCCTATTGGGAAGGATTACGGCTATTAAAATGAATGTGTTACCTAGATTTTTGTTTCTGTTCCAGATGATACCTATAATTAAAAAGGATAAAAATTTGGAAGATTGGCAGAGTGGGATTAATAAATTTATATGGCAGGGTAAAAAGGCGAGGTTAAAATGAAAATAATACAGGACTCACGGGAAAGAGGAGGTTTAAGAATGCCTAACTTTAAACTATATTATGAAGCAGTAACCCTTTCAGTAATAAGTGACTGGTTTAACTTAACAGAGGAAAGAATTTTGAATATAGAAGGTTATGACTTGTTATATGGATGGCATGCGTACTTATTTTATGGAAAAAAGTGGATAGGGCTTTTAAGAATCATGTGTTGAGAAGTGCTCTTTATGGTCTGGAATAAATATTCCTATAAATTAGATTACAAGATTCCTATATGGGCGAGCCCTAGACATGCAATAGAGAATATAAATATAGAACAGAAACAGGAAATGATTACATATAAAGAACTTTTGTATGCTGAAGGAGGTAGATTGCAATTAAAATCATAACAGGTATTAAATGAAGAAGGAGGAATTATACTTGGTTTCAATATGGGCAAATAAGTGCTAGATGGAAAGAAGATCAAAAATTGGTATAATGCAAAGGGAGGAAAATTTAATAAAGCAAATTAGAAATCAGACCCAGGAGCATATAAAGAGATTGTATAATGTGTTGCTTGAAATAGATTCGAAAAGGATTTGGTAAAGGATTGTATGATAAAATGGGCACAGAATATTCAGGAACCAATAATGTTGGAAACATGGGAGAAAATCTGGGTTAGAAATGTTAAGTTTACACAAGCACAGAATTTAAGGAAAATTTTTATAAGATGTTTTATAGATGGCATTTAGATCCCAAAAATTATCATGTATGTATCCTAATATCCAAGCGAAATGTTGGAGGTGTGATTGTGATGATGCTACATATTTTCATATTTGGTGGACTTGCAAGAAAATTAAGGTCTTTTGGATAAGAATTTGGTGGATTATTCAAAATGTACTGAAGAAGAAGATAAAGTTCCTGCCACAATTTTTCCTTTTGGGAATTATAATGGATTGTACAGGGATTGAGACTAAATTGATTTTGAACTTAATAACAGCAGCAAGACTGTTGATTGGACAATACTGGAAGAAGAAGAGATACCTACAATAGAAGAATGGATATTGAAAGTTATTAATTTGGCTGAGATGGCTAAAATCTCAGCGTTTTAAAAGACAATACGCAGGAAAGATATTTAATTGAATGGAAAAATGGATTGATTATCTACAAAATAGATATCAGATTAAGAAATATCAGATTGCCTTTGAATAATTAGAAAGTTATTTTATGTAATGGGGAGGGGGTTGGGAGACGAAAAGCTTTGGATGTGGTTATTTGGATTGGAAGGGAAAATTTTATTCTATGTTTGGTTTATGTATAACTTTACCTTGTGATTGACCCGGGAAGCCGGGGGGTGGGGGAGGGAGGGGGGTGTTTTGTTTTTTTTTGGGAGGGAGGGGGAAAAAAGGGGGAAAAATGTTTTTGTTTTTTTAAAACTCTTTCAATAAAAAAAAAAATAATTCCTCTGTAGAACTGAATCAGCAGCTCCTTGGGCAGTTTAAGCTTACTGAGTTGGCGCAGAAAGAACATTCTTTGTTGTCCTTTTTTGATGATGTTTTTGATGTTAGCTGTCCATTTTAGATCTTGCGATATGATAGAACCTAGAAATTTAAAGGTTTCTACTGCTGATACTGTGTTGTCTAGTATTGTGAGAGGTGGAAGTATGGAAGGGTTTCTCCTAAAGTCTACCACCATTTCTATGGTTTTGAGTGTGTTCAGTTCCAGATTGTTTTGGTTGCACCACAAGGCTAGTCGTTCGACCCCTCATCTATATGCGGATTCGTCATTGTCTCGAATGAGACCGATCACTGTTGTGTCATCTATCTATCTACCTACCCACCTACCTACCTAATCATGATATTGATTGGAATGAATCAGAAAAAAAAAAGAAACTTATGTTGATGCTACATCTGATATCCATGCATAACATTCTTATGTAGCTACTGGGAACTCAACACTAGTACAAGGTTCATTGGCACCAAGTACAAATAGATTGAAAGAAACCATGTAAATTTTCCATGATCCTTTAGAGCACTGTTGATCTCTAAATTGTGGAAAATTTGAAAAAGGTGGTGACCAACACAGATTGGGTGATAACTCTATTGCCCTTAAGTCAAGTCAGAAAGGGCGCCTCAGGAAGAGGAGAAGGTGAAAGAGATAGCAGCATAACAAGCCTTTTCTTGACAATGCCCAGAAAATCTAATTGTGCTAATTCATTAAGAAACCAAGGAATGAATTTTGTGAAATTGGGGCAGCCATTGATCATGCAACTTCTAAAGCAGAGATGGGGAGTCTGTGGCCCTCTGGCTGTAGAACTCCTCATATTCCCCATCATTTTCATAGATGGTACTGGCAATGGTAATCCATCAACAATTGGAGGCACCAAGTTTGCAGTTATAATGTTAAGCAGAGATGGGTGTGCATTTATTTTCATACATTTAGCTAAGTAGTCCTATGGTGCTCAGGGTATTATGACATTTAAAATGGCAAACAAGAAGACAGATGGAAAGACCATGAATACCAAACAAAGCATTCCTTCCTCAAGGAGTTGAGTAGCAAAACTGTGCAACATATGGTATATGTGTTGGTAGTTTATAACTTCTAACCACAAAACCAGACCCAGATGGCTATGCCTTCAAGAGAACTCCAGTATCAGAAGACATCAAGTAAAATAGTAACATAGTAACATAGAATTTTCCTCAGCATCAACTTAACCATGACAGGCAATTTCCCTTAAAGGCTCAGAAGACCTTGTCTCCTCTTGTTACAGCCAATCTGGATATGTTGGATTAAAAGCTCATCCTCACCAACTAAGATGTTAGGCACATGCCATAGCAATTAGACTTCCACGGTTGAAAGCAATTACAGAAGCCAATGGAGTCAACTTCCACCAGCCCAAAGTATGAAACGATGAAAGCCCAGTCAAATGAACTATTTAAAGAAATGGTACAGAAATCAAAACTGTTGATTTCATGCAAAACACAGATCATCTAGGAGCAATAAGAGGAAGACTGTTTTAAAAGCCCTACAAATGCAACTCAAAGCATCAATACCGGGTTACAGGCAGAAACCCATAAGCAAGGTATGCAAATGAATTGAGAGAGGAGATTTCATCCTGAAGCAGAGATAATTAAATGCTAGCCATTCAGCACCAAGCAACAGATGAAGAGTAGAAAAGGTGATTTTTCAGGATGAATGCACTGTTTTAATTATCCAAAGAACAAACATAGGTACATATAGCACTTGACCTGTGCTTTCCCTGAAGAGAGTGGAAGTGCAGAAATAAGGCAGGATTTTAAAAGAAAGAATAATTGGTATACTTAAAGAGGTGCTGAGTGCAGGAATGCTCTGAGCCTCAAAGCAAGAGGGGAAGAGGGGTTCTCCTCTGATAAAAGACCTTATTTTGCAGAAAAACAATGTGGTTTCCTTGCCTTTTCCAAAACACTTTCCCTTGGATGAGCTTCTACATTCTTGCTTCCTCCTTGGTGATGTTGGGGAGTCACCTTGGTAGCAAAAGCCAATTTGCAGGCTGATGAAATGAAAACAGAGGAGTGAACAGCTCGCTTTCTCCCAACCATAGCAGAGGTTCGCCAGGATGATGAGTCTCAAAAGGTCAAAAGTTAGAATCAGTTCTGACATCTCTCTGACCTTAACCCTGTCTTATGTCTCACTAGTGGTAGGTTTCCACAACCATTAGAATAGAATAGAATTTAGAATTTATTGGCCAAGTGTGATTGGACACACAAGGAATTTGTTTTGGTGCATATGCTCTCAGTGTACATAAAAGAAAAAGAAAAAAAAAACCTTCATCAAAGGTACAACATTTACAACACAAATGATGGTCATAGGTTGCAATTTACACCTTAATGATAGCAACAAAAAGTTACAGTCATACAGTCATAAGTGGAAAGAGATTGGTGATGAAAATGATGAGAAGATTAATAGTAATGTAGATTTAGTAAATAGTTTGACAGTGTTGAGGGAATTAGGTTGAACAACTGTGAAATTATGGCCACCACCTATGACAACAGCATTCCTGGAGTTCATTTCCACTCTCTAATTAAAAAATATGTTTTTATTTTATTTTTGTTTATCAAAATTACATGATAGGTCCCCAACTTGTGGAAGTAAATTGAAAATCAAAATACCTTACACAGGGCATGATTTGCTCGTCAATTGAAAGCTGCTATTGACTTTGGCTCAAATAGGAAGCTATGTTTAAAAACCTTTGTGGAATAAAAAAAGTTTTATTTGTCTCCTAGTACAGGGACTTGCAACCTTACACACTCAAAGAGCCATGTGGACCCATTTCCCACAGAAGAGAAAACACCGGGAGCCACAAAACTTGGGTCCCACCTAGTCACATGACACACACCCCCAGCCATGCCTCCCCAGGTTTTGTGGCTCCTGGTGTTTTCTGTGGGAAATGGGTCTCTCCTTCCCTCCCTCCCTCTCATTTCTGTTTTTCTCTCTTTTTCCTCTCTCTCTCTCACTTTCTTTTTCTTTTCTTTCTTTCTCTCTCTCATTTGTATCCCTCTCTTTTCCCTCTCTCTCATTCTTTCCATCCAGCTCTCTCTCATTTCTCTGTCTCCCTTCTCTCTTTTTCGTCTCTTTCTCTCCCTCCATCATTTTCTCATTTCTCTCTCTCTCTTTCTCTGTTTTTCTCCCATTTTCTCTCTCTCTTCTCCCCCCTCTGTCTGTCTCTGTGTCTCTTCTCTCTCTCCCGGAAAGCTGAGACTGGGCCGACCCAGTGGGCTCTCCTTGGGGCTCTTCGCTACTCCTTTTCTTTTTTCTTGGTAACTTTTCAGAAATCCAGGCTGGCTGAGGAGGGAGCACTGGCGGCAGCTTCGCCGAAGATGACCTTCCTCCTTCTCCTCACATGACCCCCTCTCTCTTGAGGAGGGTATCCCCACTCATGCACGCCTTCCCAGACCTGCAACAGCCAGCCAGGGGGTTGTGAAGCTGCCAATGCAGCTCTTGATCGCTTCTCAGCTGCAAACCTGTCCCCCTTTCTGTCATATCCTCCTCCCAGATCCCATTCCCACCCCACCAGCCCTCATGTTAGCGAGGTTGGCATTGGCCACGGCCAGGTTGGGCCAGTGTCTCAGGGCAGAGAGCAGGTCTCCCGACTAGGTCAGCAGGGAGCCGCAGGAGAGGGGTCAAAGATCCACATGTGGCTCAGGAGCCGTGGGCTGCCGACACCCGTCCTAGTACTTTTTGACAGTTTCTTTAGCTCCAAAAATTGTGTTTTAGCTTGACTGCCCCACATGCTATTTGCTGCTTCTAAAGTTCTGGAAAGGTGGGAAATTTTGCAGGAAAAAAGTCCCAAACTTTCTATTTTAAAGAAAATTAATAATCTCTGGAAAAGTTCCTGATAAATAGTGTGTAATTGGTCTCCAATTACAATTATCTCCAATTACAATTATCTCCAATTGAGATAAACACAACAAAAATGTTGTTTGTGTAATGGACACCTTAGAAAATGCTTATTAAATGTTGGTTTGGTTATAGTTAGAATTCTGCAATCCAGTCAATGAATCTACGGCTGTTTTTACTTTTTCACACAGACACATCACATATTGAATTGGTTTAATGAATCAAGCATTAAATTTGAGGACTTGCATCATTTGATTGCCAGAACTTGCCAACTTATAAAAGCATGAAGCTCTGATAGCATCCAATGGCACAGACATGCCCAGAAAATAAAGAATACTGGTTATAGAATTGCATGAATTGTTTTTCGAATGTGATTTTTTAATTCTTCAATAAAAGGGCAAGGAACAGCAATATTACTTTTTTTGAAAGTATCCTGTAGATAAGCTAACCTTTGAGGTCTTTCTCCTCTATTTCTTTGTTTTTATTGTACTGTCATGATTGTTAGTTTAGAGGTTACATTATATCCTTAACATTGTTGCCTGTTCTCATATTAGCTTGCTGCAATGAAATCAAATTTACTGCCTATCAGAATAATCATAGTTGAGCAAGACTGATAAGTCTGTTTCACATCTGAACCACTTCCTATTTTCTCTAAGATCACCTCTACAGGGATTCTGAGAAGGAGAAATTGCATTCAGAGAAAATACCCAAGCCAACTGGGATTATGGTTCTCCAAAATCTAGATCAACATGGTTAAAGGCCCAGCACCTGTGGCAGGTACTTGACTGGGGAATGGCTGTTTAAAGAATGCATGATCTCCTAAATTGGAAGATTATAGAGGAATTATCACTGAACTGATAATATACCAGAACTATTTCCATACAACTGCTTTGGTTTGGTTTGAAGTTATACCTGTCCTCTTAAGATGAATATCCAAATAATCTTAGGAAACTGCACAAGGAAGGGAACATTGTTATTTCTTTAATAACCCACTTCAGTAAAAGCTGATTAAGGACATTATCTAGGGGGAAGCACAGATTAGTTCAATTGTTGCAATATGTTCTACAGCAGACCCTCAGAAACAGCTTGGTACAGAATTCAAATCCATTGCTCCCTACTAAAGACATTTTTTCAAACTGTTGTAGAATTTGAAAGATACACAGAAGTTTTTCCTCAATGGTAGCAGTTTGAAGATGCATGCATAACAATTCCCAGAATCCCACAGCAAGCCTGAATTCTGGGAACAGAAGTCCACACATCTTAAAGTTGTCAAAGTTGAGAAACACTGACACTTAGACTAAAAATAGTTATTATATTCCATAAAGACAGTTGTTACTGATATGACTAAGACTGCTTCTGATTGCCTACATGCCAAACCAGAAGGCAGAAAGTTGTTTTATTTTGAAGAAGTCAGTCTTATCAAAAAGATGCAGGTTTAGTAGGTTGATTTCCCCTACCATCCTTTCTGATATGTTTTGTTTTTTTTTAATATCACATTTCTTCCCTTTCTGGGCCCGTTCCACTACTGCTCCCAAGGAGACAGCAAGAGTTCATTTGTTTTACAGTCAAGGATGAGAGGTAAATACCCTGTTTTCCCCAAAATAAGACATCCCCTGATAATAAGCCCAATCAGGCATTTGAGCGCATGGCAGTAAGGCCAAGCACTTATCTCAGGGTTCAAAAATATATAAGACAGGTCTTATTTTGGGGGAAACATGATAATAAATAATCTGTAAGTAGTAAAATAGATGAGCCCAATTGAGTAGAAGATTTATCATATGCACCTTTCTGCATCAATACATCATACCATTGACCTATCTTCCTCCCTTCTGCCTGCACAAACAGCAATGATCCGCCAGCAGGAACCAGAAAAACATTCCATGTTTCCATTGGGGCACACTCTATGCCCCAATCAAAATATGCAAATTTCAGGTATCTTTGTCCATGCATGCAGCAAAATAGTTGCTTTGTTCCAGGCAAGGAAGAGAGCAAAGCCCAAGGACATTAGCAGCCAAGGAGGCAGAAGGAGAAGGATAGGCTACCAGGAAGATTGGGGGTGGATAGACAAGATGGTGGAGTATTGTCTACCAGGAGAGGTTGAAAAGGATTAGAAGAAACCTCAGATTATTTCTCCATCTAGCTGGCTACAACTGGTACTGATAGGTGGTTTACTAACCTCTGACTGATGTTTTTTCCACCACCTGGTGCCTAAGACTGTCCACTGAAGATTGCACAGATGGAAACTTGGCTGCTTGACATGCAAGGAAGGTTCCCAGAAGCAGGCTGCCTCATCAGTATAGCATCAAGAAATAAGAAGGAGTTTCCTTCATTTCCCAGTTTGAATACAGTTTATCTACATGATTTAATAGCAACAATAAAGTTTATCTTGTGAAATTCAGGGTAAAAGAATACAATGTAACATGAACCTCTCCTAAAGGAAAGTTAGAGACCTTTGGGAGGCATGGCCAGCATCGCAACGGGATGATGTGCCCCGGTGCTCTGGGGTGAATGCCGAAATTCCAGTCGTTTTGGGGGTCCTTTATGGACCATAGCTGTCCTGGAGAGAAAGCGAAAAAAGGAGGCGCGAACAGGGAAGTTGCGAATTCCCTGCAGCAGTGGCACCCAGCCTTTGACCCAACGACAAGGAAAGGCAGCCATTAGGAGCTGCCAAAATCAGGATGGCCACACAAGAAGATTGAGCAGGAGGGAAGATCAGAGCAGAGTATTGTTACAGGGAAAGCAATTGGCCAACTCGCAGGTAAGAAGAAAAAGAAATTTTTTAAAAGCTTGAGATTTTTTGGCTTCAACTTAGCGGCTAATTGGTACGCAGAAAATTAAAGTGAGAGGAAACAAACAGCAAAGAGGATTTTTAAGACAAAAGCCCTAAAAGAACTAACGTTCCATCTGGACTTAAAAATTGGTTTTGTAAGAAAAAATAAATATTAAAAGGAGAAGAAAATTGAGAGAAAGCATCTTTTGCTAACAAAAGGATTAAATAGAGGAAGACAAAGGAATTGGTTTTGTGAATTAACAAGTGACATTTTGTTGCTGGGAGTTGTGGATTGGAGAGAACCATCAGTGGACAGGAAAACAACAACATTGAATTGTTTAGACTATAAAAGGAACACCAAAGGAGTACTTGTTTAAACAACTGTGGCATAGCTTCAAAAGACTAGAGAGATCTAGATTGGAACTAGGACAACCCGGAAAAAAAAAGGAAAAAAACATCTGAACTGGCTTGCATTTGGAAACAGAAAAAAAAGGGGGGGGGGAGAGAGACAACATTTTGGACTTGAATGTGGACTATACATAAGTTAAAATAGATAAATTTAAAAAGTCGTTCTTCTTATATTGAAAACATGGAGAATTGGGAGGAATGCTTCAAATGGTGTGAGAATCCTTTAAAGAGAATAAACAAGCAGAGCTGTGTCTTAAAAATAAAAAAGAAACAATGAAGAAATTATGGGGAAACAAGAGCAACAAAAACATAATGTTGAAAAAGAAATGAGTGAGGATAAAAATATAGAGGATCATATTGGGATTGATAGTGGAAAAATAGAAATGAAGAGGGGGAAGGATATCTTGAAAAAGAAAGGGGAAAAAGAAAAGAAGAAAAGATTGAAGGGAAAAACCAAAAGAGTGGAAAAATAGATGATTACACTGGGATTAGCAGTGACAGAATAAAGAAAAGAGGAGGAAATGGAGAAAAATTGAGGGGGGAAATTAAAAGAGTAAAAAGTTAGAGAAAGAAGGTGGAAAAGAAGATGTAAGAAAGAGAGAAAAAAGAAGTTAAAAGAATGGGAGAAAGGGAGAAAAATATTAAAAGATGGGATTTTGGAGAGACTGAAAGAAAATGGTTAAAAGGAGGAAAAATGAATAGTAGAAAAGAAATTAAAATAGTGGTAGAAATTCTTAGGAATTATGGAAATTAGAAGAAATATATAGAAATATATAGATTATTGTAAAAGAGTAGTGAAAAGGGTGAAATGAAGTGAATGAAGGGATTAAAAAAGAAGGAATATATTGTTTAATGTAAAATGGAGAAGTAAATGAAATGTGGAAGATATAATGGGATATATGTTTTCTTTTTCTTTTTGTGTCTGAGAATGCATGGAATGAGAGAGAATTATAGTTGATAGTAAGGAAATAAACTTTAAATATATTAAAAAATGGAAAAATTAATTGAAGTTAAGATATAAAATTGTAAAGAAAGTTAAAAAGAAGAAATATATTGTCTTAAAATAATAATAATAAATAGTCCAGCAGATGGAATGTGAAAGATAGTATAGTTTATAAGTGAAAATGATTGTTATTAAGATGTAAAAGGAAATGAAAATTGAAATGTTAGTAAATGATGTATATAATATTGGAAAAGAATAATAATTATTGAAATTATGAACAAAAACTCTAAAAAAATAAGAGGTGGAAGGTTGTATTAATTGATTGTAAGATACAAATGGAATAAGATGAAGACAATGTTAATAACTAAAATATAAGAGGGGAAGTTTGAGAAATATACTCAATAAATGAGAAAACCGAGGTTGCCTGACCACCAGGAGTATTGAAATGAAAATAAATACAGCAATGGAGAGAGATAAGAAGCAGAGAGATGGAAAGGGAGAAGGAGGGAGAGAAAAAGAAGAAAGGGAAGAGGAGAGGAGGAAAGGTAGGGGAAATAAGAGTAGGAGAGAAGGTTAGAAAGGGAGGAAGTAGGGAGGAGGGGGAATAAGGAAGGGGAAGTAGAGAAGGAACAGGAAAAGAGAGAAGAAAGTAGGTAGGATGAAAGAAGGGAGGAAGAGGAATGAGAAGAAGAAAGGATTGCTGTGAAAAGGAAAAGATGAAATGGAAGAAAGGCAACCCCGAATATATTTGAAAATATTAGGATAAAAACTGAAACAGTTAAAAAAAAGGAATGAAAGAGAATGCGTACTAATAAAAATGGAGAAATTAGAACTCGACGGAGAAAGAAGATATGATTTAGTGAAATAAGCAAGGAAATATTAGGATATGAATAAAAATTATGAAAAAAAATTTTTTGGCAAAGATCTAACTAAGTAAAATATATTTGAATATATTGAATTGTATAAGACATGATACGGCCAATACGCTGTTCATAAACCATGTATGTGTGTCAGGGGGGGGATTAAAAAATCAATAAAAACTTGTTTTAAAAAAACTAAAGGAAAGTTAGAGAATGTATAGCTTTCTTTTTCTATATTTTCAGAAAATTTAAGATACCACCTCCTTTCCATGCTGACTCTCTTAAAAGTAGGTTAATTGGGAGAAAATAGAGTTCCTTTCAGGTCAACAATGTGTAACACAGCATTGAGAGTAACAATGTCTTTTTTCTTTTGTTTTGGATTCTGAAGTTTGCCTAGTTGCTTTGGTATAGTCTGTCCTCTATTATTTATCACCTTTAAGAAAAAAATTGGTAACTGAATTGCTGTACAATTTTGATGTAAACTGTAAAGGCAAAGTTGCCCTTAAGTTGATCTTGTCCCCAAGTGACTTCACAAAGGATTTGTGCACCTTGATCTCGCCAAGAGACTAGAAATTGATATTGGCATGGTTAATGACAGGAGCATGATTCAGATGTGTCATTGAATCAGAAAGCACAGGGGCTGGGCTTGCCCAGACCACTAAATCCAAACCAACATGCCATAGTATGGCTTATTGCAAAGCATGACTGCAGCCAATATGTAACTCAGCATTCCTGTGTTACTTATTCTTTCCCAGGCCTTCTTTCTTTTCTAGAATGAAACTGACAAATTCAGGGATAAGGGAGGCAACCTTAATTAGTTGCTTCTGTCCAACAGAATGTGGGTAGGGGACTCAATTGATAGTTATTTGCAAGGCCATTTCCAAGCATTCTTACCCAGAAGAAACATCAACAGACTAAATCATTCAGACAGTAATTTCATGTAAACTCCAGATCAGACTTGGACACAGCATACACTTAGCTGATTCCAAACTAAGGTGGAATAAATGTCAAATTCAAAAATAGAGTCACCATGCTACAATTCCTGAATCAATCATAGGCTTTTTAAAAAGAAAGCCTGAAAAAAAATGGATATTGATACAGTAGGGTGGACAGGTGATGCATCTTGATTTCCCTAAAGCAAATCTCACCTTTTGGGAAAAACCTTATGAGGTGAGAAGTCCATTCTGTAATGGATCAGAGCAGTAGCATTAATGGTCCTCATATGAACATTCCAATCTTCTAGCAAAAGGACCAAGTCTCCTCTGACTTTATCAAGGGAGAAGTGACTTCCCAGAAGTGATGCCTAATACTGTAGCACTCCACAAATTATATTTATCTATAAAAGTTTTTAAAACTGGTCATTGCCTCAAAGAAGGACTCTTGTCAACATACTTGTCAAGCACAATCTACCCTAGCATAGAAAACAACCCATATTTATATTTACTTCTAAAACTCAGGGGCTGAATAGCTTGTTTGGACAAAGGGCCTCTCGTGGCTCAGACTGGTAAGACAGTCTGTTATTAACAGCAGCTGCTTGCAATTACTGCAGGTTCAAGTCCCACCAGGCCCAAGGTTGACTCAGCCTTCCATCCTTTATAAGGTAGGTAAAATGAGGACCCAGATTGCTGGGGGCAATAAGTTGACTTTGTATATAATATACAAATGGATGAAGACTATTGCTTGACATAGTGTAAGCCGCCCTGAGTCTTCGGAGAAGGACGGGATATAAATGCAAATTAAAAAAAAAGAGCAATGTAAATAAAGATATAATGGATAAATGTTTTGTGGCCTGATTGTAGTAATTCCTTATATTGGCATTTTGGAAGGTGCATTATACCAACTTGACCCAATTCTAACTCTTTCAACTGCAGCAGTTGTTAGATCTTCCCAATGCCTGATCCGTTTGATCTAGAGAAGCCAAGATCTACCCTGGAAATCTGCTGTTTTATCACTGTTTTATCTTATTTCTTAAAAGCCCATTTGTTCCTCAGTCTTTTCAATTTACAGTCTCCAAACCAGGGCGCTCAATTATTCATAGCTCCTTAGATGCTGCCAAAATGTTTCATCCAGGATTTTACTTTTAAGAGACTCACCAGATATACAAAGGATAATCTATAAGAGAGAACCATTTTCCCCCTTTAAGCAACCATAGAGAACTTTGATTTTGATCTGATCATCAATCCTTAGTGAAAGAGTCACTGTCACTGTGTCATTGTCTTGATCTCTGAAAGTTGTAAGTAGCCTTTTCTGGATTAAAAAAATGTTGGCATGATACAAACCCTACACACTCTCACTTCCAAGGATGCTGATACCAGCTCTGGGGTATGTGTGAATCTGGCCTGGTTGACTTTTAAGTCATGATTTATTGTTCAATGCATTAATCAGATACTACATTAACCCCAAACTAAAGAACTGATGATGTGTGAACACCATCTGGGTTTATGAGTGTCTGCTGCTGGACTTCTATGATTTTATCCCAACAGTTCTACTCAAAAGGTAACTGGACTTTCTTGGTTTTTCTCCTTGAAAACATTTGGCTTCTCATCCAAGAAGCTTCTTCAATTCTTCAGTTGAACTGAAGAACCTTCTTGGATGAGAAATGAAATGTTTTCAAGGAGGAAAAACCAAGAAAGTCCAGTTGCTTTTTGAACAGCACCTTTGGGACAATCATGACCTGGATGATTGAGAATCTCCATGAGCAAGTTAATTCTAGTTTTACTCTAAGCAACTTTCTCTTCATCCCTTACTTTGTAGTTGACTACAAAGGGTTTTGCGTACTTCCCACTGAAATGTTTAAAACTACAAATTGTTTCTGAATGATGGTATTTTAGTATCACCCAAGGATCAAATTCTCACCCTCCTTGAAGTGCCAAGTGGAATAGATGACAATTGCTTTCAGCATGGAAGGAACCAGGGTGTTCCTGCCTGACATGTAGCTGTTAAAGGTGAGAAGCCTGAGAGATAAAAAAAAGAAGGCAACTCTTGTTCCACACCATAAAGATGGTTCCATTTCTGACTTTTAAAAAATAGACTTCAAATGCTCTGCCTGGAATGGTCAAATCTTTGTTTGCTTCATTTGATAAGCTCATATTATTTATTTTTCCTTTTAAAAAACATAACAAAACTTTACATATTTATTCTTGTCTTCAATAATGAGACAAGAATACCTTGTTTACCTTGTAGGATTGTTGTACATGAAACACACATATAGTGACAGATCATAGTCCTGATCACATAATAGCTCTTAAAATTTGTGTCATTCAAAGAAGAGGAAGAGGAACAAAAAGGAAGGAAGAAGGAGGAGGAGGATTGTTCAAGCATTATTAGCTGGGCCACCATCAAAATTGGAAAAATAGAAAGAATCCTTGATTAACACAAGGAACATATGCCCTACAAAGAAAAAAATGGAATTGATTTAGCTAGCAGACCTGCAAACCTACAATTGAAAAGCAACTCTGTTTTGTTTAGATTTTACTGAAAAGATTCCAAAACATACTTTGTTTACTATATCTTGTTTGCAAATAATCCTGACAATGGGAGATGGGACTTTTGTCCCAACCCAGCCTTGTTCTAATCCTATCCATGAAGCTGCAGGTGGTGGAAGAGGCTGACTTTGCTTCAAGCAAAGCAGAAGAGGTTAACCGAGTCTCTGACTTTGACTCTGTGTCTCTGGATACCCAGAAGAGACCATCTCTCCTCCTGTTTCCCTTCCATCCTATTGTTTTGGAAGCACATGGCTCAAAGATTGTGAGTTTGTTAAAATTTCATGAAATAGAGAGGCGAGATGAAGGAGGGATAAAAGAGGAAATGAAGAAGGAAGTCACACAACAAAAGCTGCTTGAAGTAATTCATCTTAAGCTCAGCTTTACCCTTTTAATTAACTGATGATAAAAGCAGTCATCATCTGCTAGGCTTCGGAAGGGAACCAATCTTCATCCCGCCACAAAATGCAACATGCAAAATAGAATTTTAAGAAATTTCCCTGGGTAAACTTTCCAAGGTAGGAGTTTTGTGCTTCTTTGTGTCTTCCACCAAGATGGATTCATTCTTACCCGCCTCTCCTCATTTGGAGGGAGGAAAAGAAACATCCCAAAGCAAAAAGCAAATGCAAAAAGTTTGAGCAAAAGGAATCTGCCTGCCAGTCAGCCAGCCAAGCAATCTTCCTTGAAGTAAAAAAATCAAAAAAAAAATGGGATCAGCTCAGCAACTTTATGGAGGTGAATATAGGATAGTAGTTAAGCAGCAAGTGCCAAGATAACATTCACAAGATTGGTTGATCTCATTAAATCCCCCTTTCTCTGTTTTTACTGTCCAATTGCCATTTTGAGACTGTGGCTATTGGATCTGTTCAAAGTGCTTGGCTTTGCTGTCTTGTTTGAAGGGAGAAAAAAATTTGCACATAGTTCTGTAAGAAAATCCAGCTTTACTGTTTTTATCAAGAGGAACTAAATAATATTAAGGGAAAGCCTGCAGCCTAATGTCCACTTTTTATTTCAGTGTTCACGTTCTTTAAATATTTGGCCGTGGCTGATGGGAGTCATAGTCCAAAACTTGCAGCACTAGATACTATTCAACAGGGAACAATGTGTACCCAAAGGAACTGACTAATGATCTGACAATCTTTCTTTTCCTTTGAACAAGAGAACCCATTACTGGATTACAAACAGTAGAGTTTGTACTGACATAGAATTCTAAATCAACTAAAGAAGCTGGGTTTGCACAAGGTGGTAACAGCTAACAACAAGCCAAGATAAACACCAGGCCATCCAATCCAAGAGCTCCCATGCTGTGCAAAGCTACCAAGCAGATTTTTGATGTGGGTTTCATGTGTCAGAGATGTATGGATTTCGCAGTCCTAACCCAGTAAGGTTGCTATCCCACAGGATTGGCTTCAGAGGCTTTGATGGTAGGGTTAGGGTTAGAATTAATCTAATCACGCAAATCAGTGTTTAGGGTGGAAAGAAACATACAGTACCTGCCCTCCGATATTAGGGAGAGGGAACCGTAATCCTGCTACACTAGCCGGAGACCCACAACAAAGACATTCAACCCCGTCCGTTCGGCAACGCATCACCCTCTCCAGTCTCGCTGTTGGAGGAAAGGTTGGGGAACCTCAAGGCGGTGCTGTTTCCTTAAGCGGAGACAAAGAAGACCCGGCCTATCCGCTTCTGGAAAGGGCGGACTCATCAATCTTCCCTCCACCCGTAGCAGCTCCCCTTTTGATCTCCTAAATACAGCGGGGTGGGGGGGAGAGGATTACACACACACACACACACCCTTTGGGCTAGCAGCTCTGCCAATAAAGGAGCAGCTCTCTCCCACGAGTGAATCTGCCTTCTCCATCTGGACGGAGGAAAGAGAAGGGTGTTTTCATGGGAGACTTGCGAGGGGGCTTGCTTGCCCTTCCTCATCCCTGCTGGGGATCGAGCGGACTTACCGTTACACCACTGGAAGGGGTGCATCAGAGGCCCCAGAGCAGCTGCTTGGCCGAACGAAAGGCAAAACAATACCCCGAACTGCGCGGGGTGCCTATGACAATCTCGCTTTACCAGGCGCTCTGCCCACGTCCTCCGCCCTGCCTTGGAGCGGGACTCAGCATTCCAATCGCGGGGAAATTCTTCCCCGTGACAGACTTTCCGAAGGAGATTACTGCAGCTCGGCCGCGAGCGGTTGTTTCGAACGGCTCAATCCGAAGTGAGCCACCGCGGAGCGACCGACCCGAGCTGCAGCTCTTTTCTCGGGGTTGCGTCCAACACACGGCTTCGGAAACCGACCCTCCGCCTGGTCAATCCCGCCCCATCCCAGTCAACCAACCAATCGGGGCCCTCGACGAGAGGAGCCGATTAGCATCTTCGCTTTTGAAGTAGGCAAGCAGTGGGTCGGGATTGGCTGGCTTGGAACCTGGCTCTAGCCTATAGCGTTGCGAACCAAAAGAGGAAGAACGAAGAATGGGGATTAGAAAAAAGAAAGAAAAAGAAAAGAAAATTGATCAACCGTGGCTGCGTTTAAGATCGCTCGCGGTGCAGGTAGCCTGGACGGAAGGCAGAGCCTGGCTGATGGAGGTGCAGAATCCCGATTTTATTAATATTTTAAAAGGATCACCTGTCCTGCTCTTCATCTCAAGGGACCTGGCCACTCTTCCTTTCTTTATTAGATTTCTGTTACCCCTTTTTTCTGTACAAGACAAAGAGGCTTGCATCCTGCACCACCTCACGCACAATAATAATACCTTACCTACATCCAGTGGTGGGATTCATGTAATTTAATAACCGGTTCTCTGCCCTAATAATTTCTTCCAACAACCAGTTTGCCAAACTGCTCAGACAGTTAACAACCGGTTCTCCCGAAGTGTTGCGAACTGGCTGAATCCCATCACTGCCTACATCCCATCAATTGACTCAGACTATTCTCTCTGTTTCCCATTGCCTTTTTTTTTTTCTGGAGGTGGGCACACTTTGAAACCAAGTCCAGGGCTTCTTTGAGCTGCCATTTTTTGTTGGAAATACAGCAGCTGCCAATCATAGCTGTTGTATTTCCAGTGGACTCAAATTACTGTATCAAGATGATGCCAAAAGATTTTTTCAAAATCTATGGATTAAAAGTGAAGAGGTGGAAAGGAAGCTGCCAGATCTCAAGGTGGAAGTCACGTTGCTGATGTCCACAGGGTGCCACGTAGACATTTCTCAGGCTTAATCAAGATGTGTGACATGGTCTTTCCTGCAAATAAGTCACACAGGATTAACCGAATCCCCCCAAATCAGTGGACTGCAGGGGAGAAAGGAATAACTGCCTGAAATGTCCTGAAATGGAAGATTCTTCACTGGGACAAATGATGGCAGACACCACATGTGAACGCCAAACTGTTACTGAGGTCAACCCCTCCATAGAAGACCTTGCACTTTCATCTACCTACTGGGCTGCATCTGTAATCCACCATCAAACAAATCTGACCTGGTTGGGTCACACTTTGCTGATCTCAGCTTTGGCAAACAATGGTGTCCCATCTAATGAGCTGCGGAATAAACACGGAGAAAGGTCACCACCATGAAGCCATGTAATTCATTAAATCCTTTTCCCCTTGTGCTGGTTTATTCTATTCCATCGAACAACAAAAATGATTAGGGGACTAAAACATGTGAAGAATGGTTTCTATGTCTAGACCTTCGTTTAATGAAGAGAAGGAGTAGGAGTGACATAATAGCAATCTTCCAATAACTAGGGGGCTGCACAAAGGAGATGAGATCAACCTATTATCCAAAGCACCAGAGGGCAGGATAAGAAGCAATGGATGGAAACTAACCAAGGAGAGAACCAACCTAGAACTAAAAAATTTCCTGAGAGTGAGAACAATTAATCAGTGGAATGACCTGCCTTCAGAAGTTGTGTGTTGTTCCAACACTGGAGATTTTTAAGAGACTGAACAGCCACTTGTCTGAAATGGTATAGGGTCTCCTGCTTCATCAGGGGGTTGGAATAAAAGACCTCCAAAGTCCCTTCCAATGCTGTTTTTCTTTTATCTTTCTTTGCTGTTTCCAAATCCATCCACTTAGTCTCATTCTGGAGACTGTGTGGCACTGTCTGGGATCAACTTTCTCAGCCTAGTTGTGATTGCTGCTTATGTATTGTGCAAGGCCTGGCTTTTTTTAAGGAGAAAGGTGAAGGGAGTTAGTAGTTTTGGGACTCACACATTGGAGGGGTGTGCATGTGTGGGAGAACTGAAGGAAGGTTGAAAATTGACATAGTGTAAGCCGCCCTGAGTCTTTGGAGAAGGGCAGGATATAAATGCAAATAAAAAAAAATGGATGGATCAACTATAGTCACAAAGGCAGGGAATCTCACCTATCTCTAAACATGTGCATTACAGAGGTTCAATAGTTTTGGTGGAAACTATAATAATCACCATCACCACCAATTCTGACAAAAGAGAGAAATAAAGAAAGAATTTTGAGGAGGTTGGAATGCAAACATTGCATTAATAATTTTTAAAAGGCCTCAATAATAGCATCCTGTTTCTCAAGATCACGACTGAATAGTTTGCACACTGAATCATGTGGCAAAATTATATTTAACAGAAGATGATAAAATTCTTGAGATGGATTCACTTGCTCTGAAATCAAATCCCTTGTCTCTTATATTTTATTTATATATATAAATATTTATGTCTCATACATTCTAATGTATAGGCTGTTCTCAGATGGTTCATGCAGTTTTTAAAATCAATTCACAGTGATATTCATCTACCAACAACTAAGATAGTTCTGTGTGATTAGTTTTCATTTTTTTAAAAATTAAAAATTACCACAGCAAAGAATTTGATCAATGCATTGACTAGATATTTTTTTTAAAAAAAGTTTTTCTTATCAGGGTTTTTGCCCCAACTGTGATTAAAAGCTTATTTAAACATGGAGGAAAGGGCTGGAGAAGACATGACATGTAAAATCATTGCAGGTGACAGAATTACCAAACTCGAGCTGATTTTGAGAAGTAACCAAGGCAGAACTGGTAAATGTTTAGAAAGGAGACCACAAAGCAGTTGAAAAAGTCTGAGAAGAAGGTGTTGGCAGATTGTTTCTTTATTCCTGCTAGAAAAGTAATATTTGCATCTACATAGTAAATAGGAGCTGTTTTTAAAAAACAGAATAACAGTGTTGGAATTTGACTCAAATTGAAAACTATCTTTCACAGTATTATTAATTCAGGTGTTGTTTTTGGTTCTTCCAAAAATTAGGGCTTAATAGTATCTTTTTCTACCAGTATGTTTTATTAAAAGGGATTTTTGCCACCAACATACCTCTTCTATAAGTCCCAAGAGGTACCCAAGAAACAGAAGTGTTCCTGTCCCTCCAAATGTCTCTCTCCTGCTCTCTGTTGTACCTACACAAAATGGATTCATACAGATTTATAGTTCGAGGCTGCAATCTTTCATGTCTTAGGCCACTGAAAACAATCGGTATTTTGGAACAACAATAAATATGTGACATTGCTTTCAAATATTTGTTTGAAGTGGGACTTGCCATATGCTAGTGCCAGTTTGTCTTTGAGCAATGTTGCCATTTCAAACAAACACTGGGCCAAACCAGTATTCCATTATTTATTTGCAGCAATATTTCTCTGTCTCTTTTTCTCTCTTTCCCTTTTCTTTCTGTTTTGGCAAAACAGGAGCATTGCCTATGAAATATGAGCTGTGTATTTTTGAAGGAAAACTATAGATTTTTACGAGTGATAGATCTCCCTTAATATTTATTTATTACAGCCCTGGGACTATAAGACAGCCCAGATACAAATAAGATACTGAATAAAAGTATATATCCCTACTTAGAAATTTCTTCAATAAAGGATCTGTTTATAGGAAACAGTTTAATAGCCCATGATCTAAAGTTTCTGTTGAACCATCACCAAATGGATTATAAATTCCTGTGTATAGGAATACCCTTAAAACATCCAAGAAAGGGGAAAGATCCATTTTAGCTAAGGTGAAGGCTTTACAAAATTTTAAAATTGGAATGGATAATAAATATGTGTCTGGAAAAGATCTTCGGAAGAAAATGATAAATGTTGGGGTATGACAATATCCCTGATTCATTTCCCCACCTGGAGTTTGAAACTTCCAGGAAACTGCTGCCCATCTACTATAGATGAAAGATTTAAATGTATGTAAAAGTTGCCTATTAAATATAACAAAGAGGAACATGGTTTGCCAGCCTGCCCATTTCCACTGTAATTGAGTTAGCCTTAAATTCAGCATGGTTTGCATTGGAGGAGGCCTACTCAGGATAGTTCTTTTATTCCCAGTATTGACACATGTGTTTGGAGGGCTGGTGTATTGTATGAACAGTATAATCCAGGCAACCCTGGATCTAAGAAGGGTTTAAACTAATTTTCTTCATTCAGTTTTGTTATCCAGACGTGAAGAGACAACAAGGGAATCGGGTGAGATCATATCACTGCCACTGCTTTAGTTTTGTTTGGGCAAGTAAAAATAGCAAAAAGTTGCTGTGAAGCCAGCCACACTAAGGTTTATTACGCTGATGCTTTTCTTCTTCTGCCCTGTCTCCAGTTGTCTGACAGATGTGAAATATCTTCTGGTTTCCCCCCCTTTCCTTTCCTTTCCTTTCCTTTCCTTTCCTTTCCTTTCCTTTCCTTCCCATCCCTCTTTCCCTTCTGCATTTATATCATATTTAACCTCTGAGCCAAAAGGCACAGATCACCTGGCTTTTATTATTTTGTGAACCACTTTAGAATGAAGAGGGAATCATAAAACATTTTCAACAAAGAAATAAGGATTGGAACATCTGATTTGGAACCCAAACAGGTCTAACATTCTGTTTTGACTCTCAAGACCTTGTAGCAATTGAGGATTGGTTATTTTAACACTCTGGCATCATTATCACCACCACTACTTAGTTAAGGTTCCTTGTTACAAAAAAGTCTTCTCTGCAAGGCCAACACTACAACAAGAGGAATTCTCAATATGTTGGCTGTACATAGAAAAGTGGTTATTAGATGACCTCAGATTACTCTGGATATTGATGAGTTCAGCCCTTTGAAGAAGGGCTTAAATTTCACCAAGTGTGCAGTTACTTTCTTTTTGTGCACAATTGTGCATAATTACTACACACAAGAAGAACTAAGCACTGCTTGACAATAGCCCAGTCTGGCATTGATTAGATTCTCCCAAATGAGGGTTTCATTTATTATTGCACTATGATGCCCACATTTCTAGCCAGGTCATCTTTTATTTCCTCTCTAAATGGACATGATGCTCCTTCAGGAATTTGGATTCAAGGATATTTTGCAAAATAAAAATATCTCAGGTGATAGTTAACATCATTGTAATATGACTCCATTATACTCCTGTCAAAACAAAATTCTGGTGTCTTATGGAGTCTTATAAAACTTTGTCAAAGTTTCAATCAGCTGACTTTAAAAAGCTAGCAAAAAGGTATGAACTATGAAGGCAATAAAATCAATATATTCTGGAGAAGCTGATTTCATGAGCTTTCTGAGAGATAAGTATAAAATACATTTGTATGTCTGTAAACAGGATGAGACATTTTCTGTGATAGTGTCAGTGCGTACAGATGTGTGTGTGTGGGGGGAATCAAAATTGTTTTGCATTTTTAAATTAGTGGGCTGAAAGTGATATATTTTATGGGCTTCCTTTCTTTGTTTCCAGATCTTTATTACACATTTTCTCTCATTAGGCAATGAAAAGGGGAATATGGAGGAGATATTGATTCCATATAACCTCTTCCAAATTTTCCAATTTTTATTTCCAGGTTTAGATTATGATAATAATAATAATAATAATAATAATAATAATGGAAAAGCCAATGTAGCTTTTCCAGTGTCCAGCCTAATGGAAGCCAGACAATCAGTATTTAAAATATGCTGCCTTTAATTCTAGCTGAAATCTAATGTAATATAAGCTACCGGGATCAGCAACCTTTGATTGTTCCTTTGATCTTTCCTTGGCAATTTTGTCTGGATTGATAACCCAAAACCTGTTCTCTGATTGCTATATTTGGTCAATGGAGGTGCACAGGGCTACTCTAGAAGCTAAAATATTGTGTATATCTATTTGTGTATATAACTTTTTCAAGTAGCTTAGGAAGGGGGTCTGACCCTATAATTAACCTTCTATAGCAGGGATGAGGATCTGGTAGTCCTCTGGAAGTTGCTGAGCTACAGCTCCCAACATTGTCCTAATGAATGAATGAATGAATGAATGAATGAATGAATGAATGAATCAACTAACCAACCAACCAATCAAAATACAGCTGGAAAGGGATCTTGGAAGGCTTCTAGTGCAACCCCCTGCCCAAGCAGGAGATCCTATACAATTTCACACAAATGACTTCCAATCTTTTCTTAAAAACCTCGAGTGATGAAGCACCCACAACTCCTGAAGGCAAGCTGTTCCACTGGTTAATTGTTCTCACTGTTAGGAAGTTTCTCCTTCATTCCAGGTTGCTTCTCTCCTTGATTAGTTTCCATCCATTGTTTTTTGCCCCTCCCCCCCCCCCCCCGGCACATATCAGATGGGCTTCTGGGATTGAGGAATATTAATAACAGAAGGACTTTATTTTTCAACATGGAAGCCAAATAGAATTGTATTTTTCCATTTCTGTTTCTCTGCTTAGCTGCTATCATTAGTTCTCCAGGTTCTACTGCCCCTTGGTGTTTATTCTGAAGTATGACAAGCTGCGTCTAGCATTTATGCACATAAAACTATTGCACTAGAGATGCTGATGGGTTTTGATCCATTCTCCAGTTTATTTTAAGGCTAAATGGAGCCAGAAAAACCTCCAATGTAGGAAAAGCTTTTAATCAGCATGCAGACAAAAAAAAATCTATTTTTTTTTAACCAGAGACTCCATGATTTGTCTTCAGTGAAAAGGTATGCCTGCTGTTCTTTTGCCTTCTGAGCTCAACCCCAGGACATTTGCTTTTAGAAGAAAAAAAATCACTGAAATTCTTAGGGGGGAACTTCAGTGCCCTTCCACTTACTTAATACATACTTACTTTTTGCCCAAGACAGGCTCCCTGCTGACCTGACAGATTCTCGAAAGCTAAGCAGAGTCAGACTGGATTAGTACTTAGAAGGGTAGCAATTTCAGAACTGTAGATTGGCATCTCCAAAACTATGCTAAAAAACAAGAAGTTATTTCTACAATGCTGCCAAAGAAACAAGATGGATATGTTCCTATAGACATCAGGAGTTAAGCTTAACTTGATGGAGGCTTTTTGGTTTTTTTAATCCCATAGACAGTCCTCAATTTACAATCATTTGTTTAGTGACTGAAGTTACCACAGCACTGAAAAAAGTGACTTATGACTGTTTTTCACACTTATGACCATTGCAGCATCCCCATGGTCACTTGATCAAAATTCAGATACGTGGCAACTGACTCATACTTATGGCGGTTGCAGTGTCTCAAGGTCATGTGATCTCGTTTTGCGACTTGACAAGCAAAGTCAATGAAGAAGTCAGAGTCACTTAACAACTGTGTTACTAACTTAAAAACTACAGTGATTAACAAGCACTGTGGCAAGAAAGGTTGTAAAATTAATAATAATTATCTTGCTTAGCAATGGAAATTTTGGTTCTATTATGGTCATAAGTTGAGAAGTATTTTATAGCATTCTCTTCACTAGTCTTCAGCCTTTCTATTTCTATTAAATACCAATGGAAAACATCATAAACCAAATTCTCCCTTCAATTTTTTTAGTAGTGGTGTTAGGGGGATGTTTTCTTTTTTCTAATTCAAAGAAATCTTCTAGCATGTTTTTCCATTCATAAATGTGGGAGAAATTTCTGAAAGGTTCTTTCAGCTTGGATGTGAAAAATAAAATCCATTTAGCATCCTTGTGTTCTGTTGAACTTTATTTTGATTGTTAAAATACATTGGGGCTTGCCACTTTTTAAAACAAAAGCTAGAAACAAATAGGAGGAAACAAATCATAAGACATATCACTCCATGGGAATTTCAGCATTAAAAACTTCTTCAGTATGAGGTCGGGACATTGTCTTGGAAAATGGCTTTGGAAAGCCAATGGGGAAAAGGAGAAAGAAAACCTCTTCCTCTCAGAAACCTGAACTTGATCATCTCTAGTTGACTCCTGAACCTAATCACTGAGAACACTGGAAGTACATCTTGAAATGTTAGAGCTGAACTTCTGTGAGGCAGTATCTGTGGAAGGTCGGGGCTACCTGAGCTCAAATTAGGCTAGTAAAGCCTCATGTTTACCAACACAAACTACGCTATCATGGTTTCCCAACGACTCATCTGTTTACAGTCTTCTCTTCAGCCTGAGGGAGTTGTCCAGGGTGGTCAACTGGCGTAGAAAACCCCGATTGGGAATAATGCCTCGATGGTCCTTGACGGTCTTTATGGCCTCCACCAAAGTCAAGCGGTGATAAATCATGAGGTAGGCAAGGACCAGGGTTGCTGATCTGCTTACCCCCACAGCACAGTGAACAAGGATTCTCCCTAGGGAAGAAGGTCAATTTAAGAAAATGTCAGTATCAAACATCACTAAGAAATCTGGGGCCCAGAGATTCAGGAGAAGTCATTTATTTCAGACTTTTGTCAGCTGCCCTGAGGAGCCTGATACTACACTACATTTTATTATCTTTCCAGCAAAATTTGAAATTATTTATTTGTTGTAGGAGAAGGAGAGGGATAATCTGGGGATGGAGTCAAGAGAGGAATCAGCCCGCAGTCTATGTTCCTACAAGTGGTCCCAGTCCAACCCTTCTTTAATTAACTCTTATCTAACACCAATTTAGTGCTGACCATTAGTTGACTAAATTCTTGTTATAGGTATGAGCAATAAATCAGCTTGACTGGAACTTAATCTGTAGTTCTGATTCTTTGCACCTGACATTTATTTAATCAATCTATCTATTTACATGGTCACCTAATTTGCAAACTGACTCTTGGCAGCTTCCATAGAATTGGAAACCAGAAACACAAATCACAACATATCACCATCGATCTCACACTACAGTCTTTCAATTTCAAATGATTACAGGTGGGATCATCCAATATTTTGACTTTTTCTGGGAGGAAAAACCAACTCTTCAAGGCCTTACAGAATACCAACAAATTTGAATTACCCACATCCAGTGGTGGGATTCAGCCAGTTTGCACCACTTTGGGAGAACCGGTTGTTAACTTTCTGAGCAGTTTGGCAAACTGGTTGTTGGAAGAAATCATTAGGGCAGAGAACCGGTTGTTAAATTAATTGAATCCCACCACTGCCCACATCTTAGGGTATGGGTGAGGGATAGGACATTCCAGGTCGCAAGTACCAAAAGAGAGATAGTACACTTCCCCAATCCCACCAGATGTTTTATAAAGAGGATCCAGAACATGCACATACTGTCAAATCTTGTGGGATTAGCAAAAGCCTTCTTGGTCATTGACTATTAGCTGTTTAGGCAAGAACTGAGAATCTAAGAGGATCCCTGTGTTAGTTGCCAGTTCTGCCTGGGGAAAGTGCAACCCCACCAAGAACTACAGATGGTAAATTCCCAGGTCCAGATAGTCCTAGACCCACAACCATTTATTTAATGACTATTTAAAATTACAGTATCAGTGAAAGCAGTGGGGGTCACTTATGATTGGTCCTCACACTTATTACAGCAGTCATGTGATCAAAATTTTGGTGTTTGGCAACCAACATGTATTTACAACTGTTGCCATATCCTGGGTCATGTGATCACTATTTGTGACCTTCCCAGCTGGCTTCCGACAGGCAAAGTCAATGGGGAAGCCACTTTCGCTTAACAACCACATCATTCAGTTAACAACTGTAATGATTCACTGAACAATTGTGGCAAAATGGTTGTAAAACTGAGAGGAACTGGTTTAAGAACCACCTTGCTTAAAAATGTAAATTCTGGTTGAGGGCTACTAGTACTTTACATAGACATGTTCATCATCAGAGGTCCAGCTTGATTTCAAGGAATCCTTACTTTTTAGGTTTTTTTTTTAATTTGCATTTATATCCCGCCCTTCTCCAAAGACTCAGGGCGGCTTACACTATGTTAAGCAATAGTCTTCATCCATTTGTATATTATACAAAGTCAACTTTATTGCCCCCAACAATCTGGGTCCTCATTTTACCTACCTTATAAAGGATGGAAGGCTGAGTCAACCTTGGGCCTGGTGGGACTTGAACTTGCAGTAATTGCAAGCAGCTGTGTTAATAACAGACTGTCTTAGTCTGTTGAGCCACCAGAGGCTCAACACTCCAATGTTTAAACTCTCCCCATGGCTCTGATTTAGCTAGAAAAAAACAGCTTAGAAAGCAAAAAAGAAGAATAAATCTACTATATACAAATTGATGTATTTTGGGAAACTGCTATATGCCAAACTCAAGCTGGATATACAACCTGAGAATATGAACTGGATGTCAGCAATGCTGCATTAGAAAGATACTCTATTTTGTAAACAATGGAATATCAATTGGTTGTACAGTTTGAATGAGAAACATGCACATATATTATATACTTCTTCTAGTCATGAGTCATGTCACCCTTTTCCATGGACTTACCTCTACCGTTGCTCAGGGCTTTGTGGATGAAATCTGCAGCAGGCTGAAAGTAGGGGCTCATATCAAAGGTGGGTGAGTCATGTGCCTCAATGCCCAGGTAGCAGATTCCAGTGCCTTCATAGTAATCCGCACCTCCCCGCCACTTGCTGTGAGAAGCATTGAGGATGTGAGTGATGTTCAGTCGGGCCAGCTCACGTCGGTTGGCTGCTATATCTCTACATGGAGGAATGATAAAGTAGGGGGTCATTTACAAATTATCTTATTCCCAGAATCATTGCTTCTATCCATTCCTTCTCAAGTTTTTTTAATCTGCACTTAGCTGGCCTTTTCTTAAGAACATGTGGTAGAATTTTGCTAAGCCAATTCCTAGCAAGTGACAGTTTTGCAGTCAGGTTCATGCCTGGGATTTCTGAGGTTCATTTCCTTTTGGATCAGTTGACACAAGCCCAGAAACCATTGTGCAAAAGATCCTGTCTGCTCTTTGATTCCTGCTGCTCTTTGATTATCATTTGATGGAGGAGCTTTCAGACTGAGCTACATGATAATGGTTTTATCCAACTGAATGTTGCCCAAATTGTGAGAGTATCTCTTCTGTCCTGAAGATAGTAAATGAACCTCCTGTGCACCCAGCAGCTGTTATGACAATTCTCCCTCTATTGGTGTCTTCCTTCCCCTGAATTTGCCCTGAGATAACTGTCCCAGTGACTAATACTAGAACCGGTGATGATAGAATCCTGCTTTCAAATTATGTTGCATTATATATTTAACAAGTGATTTGTGGCAATGTGGTACAGGTAGTCCTTGATTTACTAACATTTGTTTAGTGACCAAAGCTATGACAGTACTGACATGATTGCCTCTCACACTTATGATAGTCACAGCATCCCCAATAATCACGTGATCAAAATTCAGGTGCTTGGCAATTAGCATGTATTTATGGTGGTTGCAGTGTCCCGGGTCATGTGATCATCATTTATGAGCTTCTTAGTCAACTTTGTACAACAAAATCATAAGGAAAGCCAGGCTTATTTAATGACTGCAGCAAAAAAAAAAAGGCAGTAAAATCAGATGAAATATGGTAACTCACTTAATGACTGCATCACTTAGATATGAGATTCTGGTTTCAATTGTGGTGGGAGCTACCTGTAGGTTCTTTCTTTCCTTTCCCCATCTGAATCCTTTCCCTAATCATCAGTATGTTGCCCCTTTGCTTCTTCCCCACCTCCTGGAAGTGGCCCATCTCCAGTATTGGGATCAATACGTACTGATCTCCTAGGTAAAGTCCTGGCCAGACCTCATCCGCATGGTTACAGGCTGTCTTCCCCGTGTACAGGAGTCTCTCAAGCTCAAAAACACTGAGAATGGGGTGGCTGACAGTGTCATCATGCGTCCTCCAGACAGGAGGTCTGGATGTATTCCTGGAGAACCGAGACATGAAGGCCATGGATGCTGCTGTGCCCCCTGTTGCATCCCCGGCTGCTACAGGGGGTTGGGCTGGGGCCCAGACAGTATTTCTGCTATGACCACCACCCACGGTCGGTTTCTAGTCTGAAAAAGAAAGAAGAACGGTATCAGAAGCATCATCTCGTGAGATTCTCATGAGGTTGGACACTTCCTGTATCAGATGCATTCTGAATGTTGATCCTGATATTGTGAAGAAAATTAAAAGAAGGCACTTTTAAGAAGATTCCTTCTTCCACCAACCACAGTATTTATTTTTTATTATTGATTTATTATGAAATTTATTTGACACCCATCTCATGTCCAACAACTCTTACAATAGAAAACATTAAAAATATTAAAATCATCAGTTATAAAATAGCAAAGCTGATAAAACCAGATAAAATCATTAACACAAAATGGCAAAGGAGGGAGTAGGATTAGATTTTAATTAGCAAACCTCCAGTGGGAAGTTCTCTCATTGGATCTCCAAGCCATCTGGCAAAGCCAGGTCTTAAGGCTCTCACGAAAAGTCAGGAGGATGGGAGCCAGTCTCACCTCAGGGGATAAGATGTTCCAGAGGGCAAGAGCCATGGCAGAGAAGGATCTTCTCTGGAATTCCGGCCAGACCAAATTCCTTGGCTGACAGGATCTGCAATATGCCCCTTGGATTGCAGCTCAATTAGCACTAGCATCAGTGTGTCTGTCCGTCCGTCCGTCCATCTGTCTGCCTGTCTGTCTGTCTGTCTGTCTCTCTCTCTGTGTAGAATATTCTAACACAGCAAAGGACTGGAAAATTTCAGGGGCTGCAAGAGAGGCTGTAGCCAGAGGTCACTTTAACATACAAGGGATAGGAAGGGCTGGTGAGCTCAAAAGCTTTTTGTTAATTGCCTAAAGTTCCTGGGAATTGGTGGCTAAAAAATTTAGTAAGTGAACAAATGAATGAATGAATGTTTGGCTAATGGTATTTCTCACGCAGGGTTCAAGCACTGAGTTAAAATGTAGGTTCTTTCCACTAAAGAAACCAGCTTCCTTCTACATCATAAGTTTAAATAACAATAGTCCTCAACTTACAACCACAATTGAGCCCAAAATATCTGTTGCTAAGTGAGACATTTGTTAAATGAGTTTCCACCCATTTTACAACCTTTCTTGCCACAATTGTTAAGTGAATAACTGCAATTAAGTTAGTAACATGATTGTTCAGTGAATCTGGCTTCCCCATTGACTTTGCTTGTCTGTTGGAAAAAGGGACCTTAAGACACTGCAACTGTCATAAATATGAGTCAGTTGCCAAGCGAATTTTGATCATATGAACCTGGGGATGTTGCAATGGTTATAAGTGTGAAAAATGGTCATAATTCACTTTTTCAGTGCTGTTGTAACTTTGAATAGTCACAGTGAACTGTTGTAAGTAGAGGACTACCTGTAGTTTCTGAATAAGCCCATTTGCAAAATATCATGAAACAAAATCTAACCAAGGACCCAGGCTCATGCAAGCATACTAACCAGTCTTCAACTCATCAAGCTTAGCATATCGTCCCAACGTAGCCATTCAATTTAAAATTATGGGAACACTATCAATGATTTCCTTATACAGGCTTTGCTTCTATATAGGAAAGCTATGTGTATATGAGAAAATTATTGGTACAAGTGCATGCAGTTAGAACACAAAGTCATCTCAGTGTGCCTTTTCCTATTGCTTTGCAGATGCTAGTCTCTTAGGTGAAGCTGGCAGCCATGAAGGAAATTCAGTTCTTTTTATTTTATTTATTTATTTTGTCACAAAAGTATATATAAGCATAAGCATGAAATAACTGTAAGATATATAAGCATATATATAAGCATAAGTATGTAATAACTATATGAAATTTGGATACAATCAAAGGCAACATTAGGACAGAAATGGTAGGCATATTGGTGCTTTTATGCTTCTTGAATTCATCAGTTCCTCTATTAGGAAAACAAGAGTTGGCACATCAAACTTCATTCCGACGATTGATGGATTGATCAATTGTTCAACTTAGAACAAAGCATATCTTCAGTAAATAACAATTAAATTCTTACAAAAACAATGATGGAGAAACAATAAAAACAAACTATGAAGATCCAAGGATGAAAAATACTGGGAAACATTCAGCCAATGGAATCCTCAGCCACTGAAATCATAACACCCACAGCTGCTGAATGACCCAGGTCTTTGATTGGTTTGGAAAGACAGGCAGGGGAGGGACCAAATCTCAGGTAGATGTTCCAAAAGGTGGGAGCATTGCTAGAGAAGACATTTCTCCTGAGTCCTGCCTAAGTGATGGGATTCTGCATGGTCAGATCTTACCAGACAAGCAGAAATAACTGAAGATAGACAGTCCAGAAAAAAACTTAGTCCTATGCTATGAGGGGTTTTATAGGTAAGAATCAGCAAATTGAAATGCAATAATAATCATTTATTATTTGTTAGTTTGATTGATTTTTTTTGCTGGATTACAAGTAGTCCTTGACTTACGACCACAATTGAGCCCAAAATGTATGTTGCTAAACAAGGCAGTTGTTAAGTGGGTCATGTCCTATTTTTTGACCTCTTTGCCATGGTTGATAAGTGACTCACTACATTTGTTAAGTGAATCATGTGGTCGGCTTCCCCAATTGACTTTGCTTGTCAGAAACTTCTTAGAAAGGTTGCAAGTGACAATCCCAGGACTCCAAGGATTGCTGCAACTATCATAAATACATGCTGGTTGCCAAGCACCCAAAGCTATGGCTATTATTTTATTTATTTATTTTATTAGATTTATAAACCGCCCTTCTCCCGAAGGACTCAGGGCGGTGTACAGCCAAAATAAAAAGATACAATGTACAGTTAAAATAAAATTAAAAAACTTATTATACAGTGTGGCCGAAATTAAAACAGTTAAAAAATCTAAAAAACCCCAATTAAAACCAGAGAGAAATTTAAAAACTAAACAATTTAAGAAAGCCCCGCACGAACAAACAAATATGTTTTCAGTTCGCGGCGAAAAGTCCGAAGGTCAGATATTTGACGTAAACCAGGGGGAAGCTCATTCCAAAGAGTGGGGGCCCCCACAGAGAAGGATCTTCCCCTGGGGGCTGCCAGCCGACATTGTCTGGCGGACGGCACCCTAAGAAGGCCCTCTCTGTGCGAGCGTACGGGTCGGTGGGAGGCATGAGGTAACAGAAGGCGGTCCCGTAAGTACCCAGGTCCCAAGCCATGGAGCGCTTTAAAGGTGGTAACCAGAACCTTGAAATGCACTATGGGGATGCTGCAACAGTCATAAGTGTGAGAACTGGTCATAAGTCCCTTTTTTAAATAAAATTTTAACTTTGAATGATCATTAAACAAATGGTTGTAGGTAAGGCTTGATTTTTCAGCAATCTTTTTGTCTAAAAGAGTCTTGGATTCTGTAGTGTCGTGTAACACAGTGCTTTATGTACTGGACTAGAAAAAGGGACTTGTCTTCTGCAAGCAGAGAAGTCTACCAGATACATTTAAGTGTTGTACTCTCTCCTGGCCTTGAGCCCTGGCAAATGCTCAGTATTGATGCTCTTGTAAGGAATCTCAACTCCTGCACTTATTATTAGATATATTTAGCTTATAGATAATTTAGGCACTCTTTGAACATAAAAGCAGGAAGTCAGAAAAGCAGACTGCTTTCATCTGATAGAAGAATTGGAACAAGTCTGATCTGATCTTCAACAGATCTATAAGATATGCTGACAACCGAGGCTAAAAAAACCCATGATGCCCTTCACATCTTATGAAAGTGAAGGCTGATCAAAAAACAAAATACTTTCTGTTGAATCTTACAGAATGACTATTTTTCAGTCTATCTGTTTCCATCTACTGAACTATCTTCTTTCAACTTCATGCAGAGTTGCTGCTGTCCAATTTAGACAAATTTAGTCGTCTGTTAAAATAAATGGACAAGTTGAACCCTAAATGCCACCTCTGGACATAGCAATGGATTTTCTAACGTTTTGCATTAGCTTTAATGAAATTGACAGGAAGGTGGGAGGGCTCTTTTCTCTTAATTCCTGAACTGACAAAGTTGAATGAATCAGAATCTGTGTGGGTTCAGCTGTTGCTTTCCTTCAAAATGAGGTTTTGCCAGCGCAGTTATGCCAATATGAGAACTGCCAGAGCAGAATGTACATGAAAAGGTCTGGCAGGTGCTAACACTTTGGACAGAGAGCTAAGAGCAATGGAGGATAAAAGCTAAGAGCTAGGAAGGAGAAGAAATCGTGTTTTCTTCCAGATGTCTTCCGCTCTATGTCTTGTAACAATGTTGATTTCTTTCTGGCAGAACCTGGAGAAGATTTTGAAGAAACGCATTGAATTCCAGGAAGGGGAGACTTCTATAGATCCTGGCTTGCTATATTTGGTCAGAAATGGCAGCCAATGATACAAGTGTAAGCTTAGAGAGTCAGTTCCTGACATTTTCACTTAATAAAGAATGGCGTAGTAGTGTTAAGGAAAAATTGACTTGAGTTCATGAAGAAACACTCTTGAGTATTTACTGACTCTGGTTATTAAATTTTCTGAGTTCACATGATACAGTGAATCATAAACTAACCAAACAGTCATGGTTCACCCAGCAGGTTAAGCAAAAGAAACAAAACAAAAACAAAAACAGAACATTATGCAGACTTATGCAAATTCACCTACTAAACTTATTAGGTTAAAGATATGGCATCAACATAGCTAGAGAGATTCCAGATACTGTATCAGCAAACTTGTGTCCTTAGGTTGTTTTAAATGTCAACTTCCATAATCCTTGATGACTGCCCATATAGGATAGGGGTTATAAAAAGTTTGGTCCAAATCACCTAGAGATCACTGGGTTGCTTGAGATGTTTTAGACTTCAAGTTCCATAATCCTTGACTATTGTCCTCATAGGACAAGCTTAGTCCAAAGCATCTAGAGAACACTGGGTTTTTTGTACCTGAATGACAACCAACATTAGGATAGGCCAGGGAAATGCAATCTGATTTAGAGTACAGACATGATAGGCTCAGGGGGAAAAAATGCCGAAAACCAGGGCAAAGAAGTCAGAAGAAAAAAAATAAATTCATTCCTCTCATGTGATTTAGTTTTGTTTCATCTTATAATCACATCAAAAATCCAGTGGTAGCTTTTATAGGTCTTCTGAAGGGTCATACTCAAGACTTAAAGTTACCAAAGACCAAATTATTTACCCTTACTAGCTGGACCAAATGTTGTTTGTGATAGAGTCTGTAAAAAATCTTTTTGCACAATCAGCTTCTGAATAACAGAAGACAGCTCCCTTGCTTTTCAGTGAGGGCATCTGGGATCATTCAAAGCTTACTGGGGAACTTAACTGAGAATGTTTCCAGAGAATGTGTGAAGTTATACAGGTGATAGATAACTCTGGAATGTGGGGCATTCTGTTTTCTCCCTGTTGAATGACCTCATCCAACCTCCATAGAATCAGAAACTTAAAGAACTCTGATCATACTCATTTTAAAAATTGTGCCAAATAGGACTTCCGCTTGGCTCCACCTTTCTCGCTGGGTGCTAATTTCTGGCACTCCGCGCTGGATATTGTAAAAGCCGGTGTAAATAGCTTTCAAACAGCTGTTCCCGACTTAATTTTCAGCAGGGGGGAGAGAGGTAGATTCCCTTAGGGGTTTTGTTTTTGTTATGCAAAGTCCTGGAAGGTGAGTCCCTTGGAATCCCTCCTATCTCCATTATCCACCGCGTCTCTTGTAACAGCAGGAAAAGAGGAAGGTGTCCAAGTTCTGCTAACAATTGATTTCTTTTTATGGATTTATAAGCAGGCGGAAGAAGCATAAGTGAATAATTATTGGTTTGCAAGTATTGTTTATTTCCTGACTTCCTCCTCTTTTTAAAGAGAGAAAAATTATTCTTTTTTTTCCTTCTCTTAAAATGGCGTTTTAACTAACTGCAAATAGCTTGCTGTGAAATCGAAACTGAATGGAGACATCATCTTATTGTGTTGGATTCTGGTTTGTTGGATCATATTACGTTGTTTAAGTATTTCATAAGGGGATTTTCAGCAAGAACTTTGTTATGAAGGTTCTTTCAGAAGAATGGATTCGTGACTTTATACAGGATTACACAGAAAGAATGTATTTAATTACTCAAAAATACGAACTGAAACAGGACTTAAATGCAATGGATGAAGATATGATCGTGAATAAACAAGCTGATGTAAAGAAGCTTCCTTCAAATAGTTTGGATGAAATGTCAGAATTAGTGCTACAGGAGGCTGTCTCCCGAACTGGAAAAACTTATAGACTTAATGTTTATCAAGAATTCCCTCTTTGGACTGATGGAATATATGGTAGTATTTTGTGGATTTTTGAACGTAAGGATTTACTAGGTAATATTGTGACTGACTTTTCAAAAGGAGAAATGAAGGAAAGACAGAGATTAATGCATCAAAAAAAATGGCAAGAGACAAAAGTATTATTCTTTGAATTATTAATAGACAAAAATATTATTGTCCCCGAAAGACAATGACCAGGACCACTTGAATAGCTACTGTAACGCTTGGTATTGAAATTTTATAATGTGTTGTATTGTATCTTGAATAGAATATTTTTGAAAGAGTTTATGTAAGGAAGACCTGGGGGGAAAAATTATATGGTTATAGAAGCTATAAGGGAGATATTTTATGAACTGGATTGCATTTTTATGTTTTAGTTGATTTTATATACTTTAGGATTAATTTGTTTTATTGATTTATATATTTTGTTATTCTTAATTCTTAATTTTCTTATTTTTTATATATATATATATTTCTTCTTGAAGGATTTTGGATGTGTTAGGAGGAAGCCAGAGTTAGAAAGGGAAAATTGGTATAATAGTTTTGGGGGAAAATTTTCTTAGCATATGTTTGTTTTATTTTTAACTATACCTTGTGCTTCATCCGGGAAGTCAGGGGGGAGGGGGGAGGGTTTAGTGAAGGGAGGGGGGTTGGGGGAAAAGGGGGGGGATTTTTTTTTGTAAAACGTTTTGAATAAAAAAAAAAAATTGTGCCAAATAATCACATCATGATAAATCTGCCAAAGACTACTGTTGTTAGTGAGGATATATGTAATCCTTTCCCTAGTTCCCCAATTACTAGCATTTCTCCACTGTTGCCAGCAACCTCTTTTCCGTGCTTGGAAGACATTCAATGATCCATTTCCCAGTTCTCTCCATCAGCCAAAATCAGATTAATGGAATTGGCGAGTATAATCCACATTTTAGTAATGGGGACCATCTGGAGATGTTGGAGTGTGTTTATTTATAAATGAAATCTATAGGCCGTCCAACTCAGAGTGACTGGGTGGCGTATAAGATAAAAACAATCTCATATGATACAAAGAAAAGAAGACAATAATCTAGAGATCCATACACTAAACAAGCTAACAAAATTTCCATAGCAACCCAGACTTCCTTACCAAGAGCCTGGAGCAAAAGGAAGGTCTTTCAAGTTTGTTGAAAACACAACAGGATCAGAACAATTCAAGCCTCTGGGAGGCGGTATTCCAGAGGGCAGATGCCCTGGCTGAGATAACTTGCTACTTAGGTCTCTTCAGATGACATAGTTTTAATGATAAGTACTACATCATGCCTACTTTGTCAGATTTACCAGACAGGCACCAATCTTTAACATTTAGGAATATTTTAACCCACTTAATCATACTTCTATAACACAGTTGTATAAAGTTTCAGACATATATCTTTGTTCTAATTTATCAAACATCCTTAGATACTATAAAGGTCTGTGCTGTTCTCTCTATGTGGACAAATGAGAACTGAAACTGGCACAGCTGTGCAGAAACTTGTGAGTGAATTCTTAATGAAGGTTAAGTGTTTGCTTTTAAAGTAGCAATTTTTTTGCATCAACATTCAGCTCCCAAATTATTACAGATGTCTTTTGAACAGTATCTTCTGCAGCAAGTTGTATATTTGTTTAGTTAAAATGAGTTCAAACCACTGACCATTGCAACATGCCAAGGGCCAAGCATTTGGGTGTATCTTCAGCTCCACCTTTCCTTCTGCTCCACAGTGTTCATATGTTCCATGCATTTCTCGCTTAACAATCCCCATGGATCATTAGCAGAGAGAAAAAAATACTGATTTGTTCCTTCTCATTGTTCAGTTTGCCTCACTTCCTACTCCTACACCCTGATGTGTGCAGGCAAAGAAGCCATCTTTTCATTACGTTCATTGCATTACACAAGATTCTTTTGCAAGCATAGTACCTGAGGTAGGGATTATCTGATCTATCTTTACAATCATGGTGTATACAAGACCATTCATAGTTTCATTTAACATAGGCAGAATAACTAGGTACAATTTGGATTAGGGGCATCTTGTCTTCAGTGTTTAATTCAACCTTTGGACAAAGTCAGAGGTCTTCACCTTCTTCACCCTTCTGCCACCACTTTGCTCCTTCTGTAATGGTCTTTGTCTCCTGGCCCAATGATCATTTCAAATACATAAGGGCCCTTTGGGCTCCAACAGGCATTAAAGGAACAGGAAAATCACTGAGGACTGTGAAGGCTGAGATGATTAGGAATGAAATCAATTCCTTCATGCTTAGAGATAAGGGGATGTTGGAGGGAGGTGCCCTACAAAAGTCCAGGTATCTGTCAAAATGATCTAAATTCCTTTCCGAATGAAGTTGCTTAAAGGGATGACCAAGATCACAATTGCTGGAGCACCATCCAGTCTCAGATCTTTGTCCCTCTCCTTCACCATCCTTGACCTTCCAACACAACTAAATCCATTTAGCCCCAGCCAGATGAAAACATGCACAACACAGAAAGCTCTCCTTCTCTGCAGCTTCTTAGAGGCAGAAGAATCAGACATAGAGTTCTTTGGCCCTGAGGAGGAGGGGACTGATCAATTCTGCATGCTTGGCAATCAACAAAGAGAGAAAAGCAGAACAAGAGGCAGGAGACAGTCCAGTTCCCTTACCTTTGTCAAATCTGTGGGGTTTTTTTTTCTCAGACAGCTGGTAAATCTAGCCAGCCATTTCTCCACTTCTTTGTGCTGCTGTTCTTGCTGTTGCTGCCGCTCCCAATGTTATGGCTGCAAGGAGGAAAAAAGGCTGCAGTCTTCACATCTATTTTAAGCCCTGGCATGTCCAGGGGCACATTTGCTTCCTATCCAACAATGGATGGGGGTGTGTATGGAGAGGGAGGGAGGGAGGGAGGGAGGGAGGGGGAGAGGGGGAGAGGGAGGAGGCGGCATAGAGGCTGTTGCTTTGACTGAGAGACACGTGGAAGCACACACCACACAGGAGAAGCACAGCCACCCTCCCATCCACTGTGTGTTTCCAGGCGTGCAGGGCTGCTTGTGGTGGTTCAACAGGAGAAATGTCCTTTGCAAAGCATTCTTGGGAATTGTACATGAAAATATACAAATGATGGTGGGCCCTTTGTCTGACAGGGAAGTGGGCACTTGAAGATGACTCCAAAGGGCAAATTCAAGCTAGGTCTTGATTGCTAGGTCAGGTTTGAAGTTAAGTGTTTTGGTTAATGTAACAGGACTAAAAAGATCGAGAGAAGGGTTGAAAAGTGTCAGAGTTTTCCAAACAATCTGGAATGAGAATTTCCTTTGTGTTCTTCTTACCCTCAATCTGATGAACATGAAATTATTTTAATTTTAATTTTTGCAAAGGGATATTTCGGTGAAATTATCATGGCTGAATGCAGGGATCTTCCACTAGCCTTTAGTATAAGGGGAAGAATACAGGTTTTCCCTTGTATAACTTTCTCTTTAAGGTTGGGCAGCCTCTCTAGCATTCAAATCTTCCATAGAAATATAAATAAGACAGAATTGTCTATATAGATCTTTTTCAGATCAGTAAATAGAAGCCACTGTAGAAACTGAAAATTGATGGAGAAATGTGCAATTAAAAATCAGATTTTGTAACATAATGATTTTTAGTATCCATGTTGACCTTGACTTTATCATACAACAAATATCCATGCCATCTAAATCTCATGTCTGTGCTTCTAACTCCAAAAGCAGCATCCACTCTTTCATATAAACCAAACAGATAGCTGCAAAATATAAATACAAATCAGATAAATCCAATACCCCTCTTTCTTCTGCATCTTGTAAACAACCTGTGTTTAACTTGGCACACAATTTTTCTCCTTGCCACACAAATTTAGGTGTGTCCTTCTGCCATGGATTAAATGGTGCATCAGTTGTCAAAACAGGTATTATTGTCTCAAATAAAAACATCATTCTAGGCAAGATATTCTCCCCAACAATGACAGTTGTAGTTTTTCCCATCTTAACATACTTTTAAAAAAATGTCATTCCATGTCTTAACATTATTTTGAAATAACATACATATTTTTCAGATTTGTCATAAAGATATATTTACCTTCTTTGCAGTCTTAAAACCTCTTTTATTCATCACTTCTGTTTGATTTTTTTTTCACATTTTCTGTTAACATCTTCAACTTCTGCTTTAATAATCTTAAAATCTGGTAGTACATTAAATTCTTTTAATTTGCCCATTAATATTTTAATTTTAAAGGATCTTTTAAAACCAAAATAAATAAGAGAGGCTACTGTAAGCATCATTGTCCTGTCTCTTTTTCTGTAATATTTGTTGAATTTCTGTTAACAATGATTTGTGGTTTCTCTGAAGTGTAAGTTGATCTTATCTATTTTATAAGGTTCACTCCAAAAGTTATATCTTCCAAAACCTTGAACGAGAAAATCCAGTTTGAAATGTCAAAGATCTTCTTTGCATCAAAGAAAATTAATGTGGCTTGCTTTTCACTATTTTGCTTCAAACGTTCCAGAATGTCCAACATATTTCTAACATATTGTCCTTGAATTGTCTTTTAGGCAAAAATCCAATCTGATCTTCATTATACAATATATTATACAATAATTTTCAGTCTATCAGCTATAATTGTTGTGAACAACTTGTAGTCAATCTTCAACAATGATATCAGCCTGAAGTTTCTTGTTAAAGTCAGCTCTTGTCCTCTTTATGTATTAATGCTATATTGACCTCTTTCCAATTCTCTGATGTCTTTCCTCCTTCTAGGATACAGTTCATCCAGTGATGGGATTCAAATTTTTTTACTACTGGTTCTGTGGGCATGGCTTGGTGGACGTGGTTGGGTGGTCATTTGACTGGATGGGTGTGGCCAACTCAGTGTTGCTCATGTCGAGAGGCGCTTCGCCTCACCTGGCCTCTCGTGATCATGGGGATATTGCAATAGTCATAAATCACTTTTTTCAGTGCCATTGTAACTTTGAATGGTCACTGAATTAACTGTTGTAAGTCAAGGATCACCTATACAAAAATATAAAAAGCTTCTTTGCTTGCAAAAAGCTGCCCTAAATACCAATCATTAGATTAGAAATACCTGCAAACCGGAGTTACAAATCTTGCAGGCCAGAGCACCTTGAGGAATTAAAATAGCTAAAATGCAATGATAACTATCAACAGCCACCTCTTGCTCATAAAGTGAAACCCTTGAGCAGAGAGGTCATTTAAGCTCTCCAGAAAGAGCACACCCAGGAGAAGCAATCCTTAGATCTATTTGCACCACTTAAAGATACCAGCTGGTCTCACTCACCTCATAAGATATTCTAAGGAAATCATCCAGATTTAAGGAAAGATCACATGCTGCCCAGAAAGGCAATAAAAAATCAGTGCCAAGCTTGCATCCTGCCTTTTGGAAGTACACCCCAAAAGGACAGTGCCAAGAACCACTAAAGCAGTAAAGGAAGAACCCCTCCCCAGATAGAAAAAGAAACCATGAGGCAGGAAAAAATTCAAACACAGTACAAATAATTAAATCATAACAGTTTAAATCCTTTTTAATCTAAAACATAAACTCATTGCCATAGCTCACATCCCAAGTAGGCTTAAGTGTAAACACTTGAGATAAGCCTAACTACAAAGAAAGCAATTAATGCTAGAATGAAGCAAAGGAGCAAACACAGCAGCTGTTGCTTGTTAAACCAATTACCAGAACAAACAGACACAGAAACTAGCCAGATTTCTGAAGCTGCTTCTTTTCAGGAACAGAGATTAACATTTTTCCTTCTAAACAAAGCTGAATGGGGAAAATTATCCCATCAATAGACACAGGATTAAGCATCACCAAAAATCAGTTTTAGACAAAAAGTCAGAGAGGGTATGTTTGAATGTCAATCTTTCTAGGTAGCCAAGAAGCCTTGCTAAATGTCACTTATCTTGGTTCCTTGTCATTAAAAGTTTCTTTCCAGCAGCTCTGCTTCATTATTCAATTATTTCTTTAAAGTGTTGAACATTACATCCCGGGTGGAAGAACTCCAACAGGGGAGTATTTCCTCCCAACAGCAGGGTAAAAAGCTTAAAACAACCCTCCCCTTTAAGAAAGTCAAGCCCCAGCAAAGTACCAGCAAAGAAAAAAAAAACTCTGGAGAAGCTCAGGTGACAGTAAGTCTAGGCATACTGCCAGGAATAGAATAGACTAGAATATAATTTTTTATTGGCCAAGTGTGATTGGACATACAAGGAATTTGTCTTGGTGCATAGGATCTCAGTATACATAAAAGAAAATATACATTCATCAAGAATCATAAGGTACAATACTTACTGATAAAGTCTACCACCATTTCTATGGTTTTGAGTGTGTTCAGTTCCAGATTGTTCTGGTCGCACCACGAGGCTAGTTGTTCAACCTCCCATCTGTATGCAGATTCACCATTGTCTCGAATGTAATAAGACTTAACAGAGAGGCAGTTTCTGTAAGCAGGGCAATAAAGATTAGGCTAGAAATAACACCGGAATATTTTTTCCTGCCTTCCTTACAGGAGTAACCTGCAGGCAGCAGATTCAGACAGTGAGGAGGTTGGGGAGGAATGTGGGCCAGTCCTAGAGTCTGGGGAAGGCTCGGACGATGTCTCTGAGTCGGAGGCAGAGAGGGGGCAAAGGCCATCTGATAGTTCTTGCTATCTCCCGAGTCTCCCGAGTCTGACATCAGTGAGGCAGAAAAACAGTGTGAGCCTGTTCCCAGTGTGTGCATGCGCAGAGCTGCCAGGAGACAATTAAGAAAACAGGGTCGACTTGGGAGTAAGACTTGGAGATGATTGGCCCCTCCCATTAGACATAAAAGAGAAGCGAATGGGATGTGAACTTTTGCAGGTAGCAATTAGTTCATTTGGCTGATTCAAGATGTGAAAATGCTGTTTGTGACTCTGTGCCAAGTTTGTCCTTGCCCTGTGTCTGGAAATTAGCTTTCTGGCAGTGTTCCATGTGAGATAGGTGGGTGTTGATAACCTTCCTCTGAAAGACTGTTTATCAAGCAGTATGAATTAAAGAGGTTTGCCGGAACTAAGTTTGTGCTGTTTACTTTCTAAGGAAGCCTAGGTCAGAACATAACCCTGTAAAATGAAAAAACAAAACAAAAGGAGATTTCTTCTAACAACCAGTTCTCCGAACTGCTTAGAAAATTAACTATCAGGTCTAGTGAATAGGTGCAAACCAGTAGAATCCCACCTCTGATTTCATCATGTTTTGTAAAGGCGGTAAAAGTTAATCTGCAAAACATTTATAATAAGAACCCAATATCCCATCTGGTCCAGTCACTTTTCCTAGTTTAATTTTTTTTATAGCTTTGGAAACTGTAAACAAATTAAAGAAAACTTTTGGCAATTTGACTTGACTGATTTTAATATATTTCTCAATAGTTCTGTTCAATTGTGGAGAGATTACTCAAAACTTTTCACTGAGCTTGTTACAGTCTGCCATTCTTCCCCAAAGCCAATTAAGTCACTTTCTGAGTTCATATGATAAGAAACCAAACTAACCCAATCAAATTTAATGCTAACCAAACTTTGCATATCTGGCAAATACATTCAGGTATCTTTAACAGACTTGGAAAAATCCCATTGCAGAGCAAATCCACTTAAGTTAGGGTTAGGTCTCCATCAATCTGGAGAAGAAAATGGACATCACCAACACATTTATAGCACATGAGTATGCTTAGGAGGGCTACAAAGCAGGGGTGAAATGCTCCCGGTTAGGACTGGCTCACCCAATTAGGTAGCGATGGCAGCTGCTGGTTCGGAGGACCGGTAGCAAAAATCCCTGGCCCACCCCCACCCCCCCGCCTCTGCTGAGCCGCACCATCAGCAGAGGTTGTTTTTTTTTACTTTTAAAAGTTTTTCTTCAGCCAAAACATGCCTTTAAAAGTAAAAAAAAAACCTCTGATGATCGCAGGGCTGAGCAGAGATCATCAAAACCCTTTAAATGTTTTTTTAACAATACCCTCTTCAGCCGAAGGGGGGAAAAAAAACAAGAAAAAAACCACAAGGTTTTAAAAGCCTCCTCTGGCGATCCCAGAAGAGTTTCCTGATCCTCACAGGCTTTTAAACTCACTTTTTAACAGACTCCACTTACAAGAGTCCCCACCCATGCCCAGCCAATTTCCCCTCATCACTTACCTATAATTACTGCTCTTTTCGGGCTGGCAACGCCATGCTTTCTTCAGCTCCTGAAGAAAAGAAAAAGCTTGCTTTGACTTCCTGCTTTGCTGAATGAGGAATTCTGGGAGTTGAAGTCCACAAAACTAAGTTACTAAGGTTGGAGTCCCCTGTTCTAAAAACATAAATAAAAATAATAAAATAAAATATTTGTGCAGCTTTCTGAGATTTGGTATGTTTCTGTAGTGTTTCACTCTAACTACACAAACACACAAAATCTCACAAAGCTGTATGTGGCATTGTGTGTGTGTGTGTTTGTGTATGAGTCAGTTGTGTTGTGTGTGTGTAAAGTGTGAAAGTGTGGGGTTCCTGCTTGTTGCAGGGGCCATTTTGGGTGAAGTGCAGCTGCTTTTACATTGTGTGTGAGTCAGTTGTGTTTTAGTGTGTGTGTGTAAGTTGGTTTTTGGTACCTCTTATTGTTTTGTATACCTTATTTATTATTTTTATTATTTATTGTTATTGGCCATGCCCACCCAGTCATCTGACCACCAAGCCACGCCCACCAATTAAGCCATGCCCACAGAACCGATAGGGAAAATGTTTAGATCTCACCCCTGCTACAAAGCTATTTGACACTTTTCTCTCCAAACTTATGGAGTCCTAACCCTAAGTGGATTTGTCCCCCAATGGAATTTTCCCATGTATTTTACCAGGAAATGTAAATAAGGCAGGCTCAAAAAGTCATCACTATTCTCTTAGGCATACCCAAGTGCTCTGAATCCATTGGTGATGTCCATTTTGCTCTCTGAGTTCATGGAGACCTAACCCTAAGTGGATTTGCAACCCCCTCTCCAATGGATTTTTCCATGTATTTTACCAGGAAATGTAGATAAAATGGGGTCGAAAAGCCAGCACCGTGCATAATGTCATGCTACAAATCCATTGAAGATATCCAGTTTGCTCTCTGAATTCATGGAGACCTAATGCCAATGCTAATGTTAACCCTAACCCTAACATTAATCCCAATGCCAACCCCAGTTCTGCCCAGTTGTGGGAAGATTACTCAAAGCTTTTCACTGAGCTCGTGTTTGGTCTGCCATTTTTCCCCAAAGCCAATTAAGTTACTTTGAGAAATCAAACTAACCCAAACAAATTTAATGCTAACCAAACATTGCATATTTGACAAATACATTCTGTTGTTTAACCTGAATGTATTTGGGGTGAATACCCTTCGAATGGTGCGGGAGTATGAATGGATTTCTAGAAAAAAACTGCAGATTGCAAGATCATTTGCTCTTCAGTTTGAGAGGCAGACAATACAGACTCATCCCCACAGCTTGCACCTGTGTTCAACAGTGAAGGGACACAGGGCATAAAAACATCCTGCAGAAAGCACAGCCCCACAAGACAGCCCTTTCAGCAGTTCCAAGAAGGCTCCACACCATTTGCATTACTCAGGTAACCCTGAGGACACAGACAAACCTACAAGTGGCCTCAGTAAAAGAATGCAAATAACCTGAAAAAATCCCGTTGCTTTTTCAGCCCATTTTTAAGGCTTTTTTCAGCTCATATTTGAGGCTTTTTCCAGACTGTTTTTCCCCAAAAATTGGCCAAAAAAAAAAAAAGCCTCAAAAATGGGCTAAAAAAAGCCTCGAAAATGGGCTAAAAAAAGCCTTGAAAAAAGGCCAAAAAAGCCAAAAAAAAAAAAAAAGGGCTGAAAAAAGGCCCCAAAATGGGGCTTGTGGAGGCAAAAAACCAGCTGTTGGGTGGGCAGGTCTTCGGCAATATTTGATCTATAAGATACACAGAAATTTTCACCCCCTTTTGGGAGACAACAATTGCGTCTTACAGTCTGAAAAATACGGTACCCCAGATCAGTGATGTGGTTTCCTGTCATTTTCATATGGAGAAAGTAACACACTAAAAATAATAATGCCAACCTTAAAATAGGCACACCACGATTAAAACACACAAGCGAGAACAAGAAAAAAACTTTCCAATCTCAGTCATATGATGGGGAGCATCATTTCACATGCTAAGCAAAACATTAGGCTGCCCCCTGGCCACCAAAAACCTGTCGGTCTTTGACTTACAGCATTGCACCTTATCAAAAGATATTGAGAAATCCTGCACCCTGAGCTGAAGTATATTTAAGCAGAAATAAGCACACTTGGATGATTATAAATCCAGCCTGCTTTATTAACTGTATTTGTAGGCACCATTCTAATCTGTCAGATTATCCTGGGTGAATAATACTAGCCAGAGTGGCTAATTCCCTTCTGCTCTATGCTTTAATTTTTCTGGTGGAGTCAGAAGGCTGCTTTTCTGCACCCTGGACTCTCTTCAGCATATTGCTTGTATTCAGAAAAAAAAGGTTTGTCTAATCCTATCACTCAACTGTATATCTCCATTTAAAGCTAAGAGGTTTTGAGAAATGAAATTAGGTGGATAAATGCTTTGGCTTTGTGCTGCCAGCCAACCAGCCACTAGCTGGTCATTTTCACTGACAGGCTTGTCTGTTGGATTTTCACTGGATGCTAACTAGGAAGGCTCCAAAACAGAACCAGCATCTGCCATTCTCACTGGTTAATGAAAATGGAGGCATTTTGAAATGGCTGGGCAGCTGTATGTCACCACATGTCAATAGCTTGTCTCCAGAATGAAGGGAAGTCAGGCAGATGTGAAAATTAGGAGCTATTTCTGTCTCAGTCTTCTCAGTGATGAATAGCTTATCCACTTTCAGGGATGATAGAGATGGCTTGCTGGCCATCTGGATCAGGCCATTGTTTTAATTAAATGTTCCTTCTTGGCACACAAAGGTTGTCAGGCAGCCAGCAAAGCTCCCTCAGAAGGAGAAAGAGACAGGGAGATCAAGAGATAATGCACCGTCTAATGCTGGGCTGGTTGTGTTTCTTAACAAGTGGACAATCCATAATTCCATGGAAGAATACCTGAGAAGATGACTGAGAATGTATGTAGGTCATTGCTTCTCTTGAACAAGATAAAGTCAGAAGACACTGAATATTCATAAATGAAAAACTCATGGATTTGGAACAAAATCATGCTTCTATTTAGTGTAGCAATCTTAATTAAAACATCTGCAAAAACAACTGTTCCATTTGAACTCGGACAAATTCATTCTCTCCCTTGATTATTGGTTCCATGGCTGAACCCTTCTTACTGTTGAGAAGATTTTGCTAATATCCTGGGATTTTGTTCCATTTGGATGTCCTTGATGAGGATCTCCTCAAATCTGTAACCCTAAGATTATAATTCCAGGTCCTCCATTTTGTGGGGCTATATGTGGTGGAAGAAGCCCACCATTTTCAGTTTTTTAAAGGTCTCCCAAGTGATGTTGGTGGAAATGAGCAGCAGAAATACCTTTTTTAGAAATCAAACTTTCTTTCTTCTCTTCCCCCCCCCCCCATCCACCTGCATATCCTGCTGAAGAAAAGTAGACTTGGAGTTCCAGGTAAAACCTGGAACCTTATGGTGCCATGTGACTCTCAGCAAGGGATGTTGCTTGTTTCTATCTTCACAGTTTTGAGGGGGGAAAAAATTCACCCTTGCTGCTTAACTGAATTCTGCAGTCCAAGCTCAAATTGAGCAGAAGGATTCTCCCCACTCTGCAGTCGAAAAGATGTCAGCCAACCAGAAATTAAGAAGACAAGCAACTGTATTCCAGAACTGGAATAACAAACGTTTTTCCTGCCAGCCCTGTAGAATGTAGCAACAGCTTCATGCCATTGGCATTATTCTCTAATATATTTCTCCTACAGCACATGGTTGCAAATTTTAAACATTTCTTTTTTTTTTTTTGAAGGGGGGAGGAAGAATGTGGGCAGAGTTCTCTCTCTCTCCTTTTAAATACACAGTACTAATGAAGTTAATCCTATAATGAACTAGGAAGAGACTAGATATAGCACTTTGTCTGGCTGAATGCTCTGTGATTGGCATTCTTCCTTTTGGGTTATGCTCAGAGAGGAAGCCACATTGTACTTTTCTGGCATTTAGCTGCCCAGAATGAGGGACTTCCAAAGAAAGAGAAAAAGAAGAAAGGTGCCAATCCCAATTTAATGTATATAGTGGGACAAATAGAAGTTCAACTCCAAGATCTGATATTTGAAGCCATTTGAATGGAGGCGTTCCATTTAGCAGTTCTCAATTTCATTTGCCTCCTATCCAATTTATGATGAAATTGACAAGATTGGGGAGGCCTCCCTCAGAGAGAGTGAGAGAGAGAGAGGGAGAGAGAGAGAGAATTTGAGAACAAACAGCTCCATAATCCTTGAACTGAGATATTTGATTACTGTGAATGGTCTACTTCATAGGTGTCAAACTGGTAGCCTGTGGACTGGATGCATCATGCATAGGCCATGTCCACCCCAGCTCCCTGAAGGGGAAAAATGTCGTGAAATGTCACATGACAGCAACGTGACGCGGTGAGTTTGACACCTGTGGTCTACTTGGTTTCTGAAACTAAAATCTAAGCTAAAATGCAATGTTAAGAGTATTTGTTCTAGATTCTTCATTCCTGAAGACTTATCATGGCATCTAAATGAATCAATATGTCCAATGACACGTCCCAAGGCAACTGCCAAGGTCTATATTTTCTGATAGGAATGCATGAATCAGAGAGAAATCATTTCAAATGGTTAACTTAGATTTGCATACGAATTCTGACATATAATTTGATTCAGCAGACTCATTTGATTTAGTTTGGATGTCCAAATGAGATCATTGAATTGAATTGATTTAGAATGCTAAATAGATGAGAAGAATGCTCAGACGTCAACTGATTATCAAATCAATGAATGAATTTGCTTCGAATGAATTTGCTGATTTAGTCTGCAAATCCAGTTGGGAGGGATTCAGAGATTTTTATTTTATTTAGACAACTTTAGTTTAACAAATTGCAAAGCATCAGTCTCAGGGATGATCTATATATTCAGGAAAAAAAAATCTGTCCATTGATTTTTCTCCCTGCTTTAGAATCACAGTACTTTATATAAAGCAGTAAAGTTTTCTCTTTTAGAAAACAGGGATATCTTGTTCGAAAAAAGATCTATAAAAAAGATCGAACTATTGAATAGTTTCTGACAACTGTTACAGCAGAGATCTTTTGGTATATAATATATAGTTAGAAAGCCAAGTCTTTTGGAGCTACTTAGATCAAAGAGACACCCATGCATTTCACATACAAGGCAGTTAAGTGATGTCTGGATTGTCAACTCTTGAAACGCTTCTAGATGAAGCTGTATTTTTCTTGCTTCATTTCTTAGTTGTCATACTTATGGAGGGGAGGGGACTTATGGAACGTAGAATGTTTTCCTCCAATGTGCCAGACATAGCAACGATAAGGCCCCTGAAAATCAAGGCCACATCATTGTGCCCTAAGAATGGCAGGGGAGAGCGCTCAGAAGTTTATCACCTGCTTGGTTGGCTAACATGACCTGTGACACAAGGGGGGTGGACAGTATCTATTCTTTAATTATACCAAAAATGTGGTAATTATTCAGTGTTGGTTTCACCTCTGACAGTGCCAATATGATGTACCCAATAAACAGGATTTTTGAGGAAGCCAAGGTTTCAGAGTCTTGAATTGATTGGTAGCATTACTTGGAACCATGACAATGCTAAAGCACTCTTATGCCGGGGCTCCCAAAATAATTTTAAAATTATGATTTTAAAAATACATGGCTGAAATACAATAAGCTTTCAGTGTTCTGGTTTGCGGTTTTTGAGATTTCCTGAGAGAATGTTCCATCTCTCAAGATTTCCACATTCATGAATGGCAAAGCCTATCTCAGTCGACCTTATATGAAATCTGAAGAAATCTGGTGAGATAGCAGATGTCGTGATATTTTAGAAAATTTGGTGAAGCGTTTTCATACCTGGGGTATGAAACTGCTGGCCCCCATTGTATTCATTTGGCGTTACTTATTCTCTAGATTTTTCATAAATCAGTATTCTTGTTCTGTTTCCCTCCCCCAATACTCCCAAGAGAGAGTCCGTCAAAGGCCTCCTCTTCTTCTTTATTTACATAGATAAATGTCCTGGCCACGTCTACCCACGGGCCTGCCAAGTTTCTGGAGATAATGAGAAAATTATAGATAAGGCCAGAATTACTCACGAATATATTCTTCCCTCCATTGATACAGTTTGCCCACGCAAATTCATTGCTTTGTCCAAGACAAAAAACCAGGAAGTCCCGCCTCCTATTTATAGTCTCTGCAGATGTCACTGCATGACCATCATTCCTTGGCCTTATCCCAACGCTGCTTCTGCTGCGCGTGCCGGTCACGTCTGCGCAGTCTTGCATCACTCCAAAACTGTTCCTGGGGCGTTGCCAAATCAGAAGAAGGCTCAAGAGAATCAGGCCTTGCCGACCCCTCCTCCTCCCTTTGAGTGGGTGCCAGGGAGGGAGAGGGCCCAAAAGAAGCAGGGCTTGCCAGGTCTTCTCCCTCACTTTCTGAATCATCCGAGTCCAGGAGTCCGGGTCCAGGAACCTGGGTCACAACACTATCCCTCACCGCAGGGCCCTTCTCCCAGGGCTGACGATCGGGATGCGGTCGGGCTGGGTTCTGCTCATGGAAGGCCTGCACCAGGTCAGGGGCATGAACATCGGAGGCATCTACCCAGGAGAAATCAGTCCCGTATCCCTTCCACGCGATCAAATATTGGAAATGACCCTTCAGCCAGCAGGAGTCTCGTACGCTGTGGACTTCGTATTCCTCTGACCCGTCCTCGGCGACAGTGACGGGTGCTGTTGGGCACCGAAGGGGACTCGGTGTGGCCTCAGGAACCAGAAGGGACCGGTGAAAGACGGGGTGGATCCGCATGGATCGTGGCAGGGTCAGTCGGTAGGCTACCGGGTTGATGACTGCCTCGACAGGGAATGGGCCGATGAATCGATGGTCCAACTTCTTTACTGGGCGGTCGGACAGGAGGTGTTTGGTGAAGAGCCACACCCGGTCTCCAACTGCCAGCGGGGGCGTTGCCTGCTGACGTACCAACTGTTGGACCGCATGCAATTCCATCAGGAAGGTCTGTGTTTCGGGAACAGGAGAGTCCGGTGGTGCCAGAGGGAAGAGCCACGGATGGTACCCCACATTGGCAAAGAACAGGGTTATTTGAGTAGAAGTGTGCTGAGAGTTGTTAAAAGCAAACTCCGCCAGGGACAGGTAATCGGCCCAGTTGTCCTGTTGCTGGTTGATGAAGCAACGGAGATACTGTTCCAGGATACCGATGATCTTCTCTGTACCCCCATCGGTCTCCGGATGGTGCGATGATGACAGACAAACCTGCACCTTCAACGCGGCTATCAGGCTTTTCCAGAAGCGAGCTGTGAACTGAACTCCACGGTCCGAAACCACCCTGTCTGGTAGACCATGGAGGCGGAAGATGTGCTGCAGAAAGAGACGGGCCATTTTTGCGGCTATGGGCAGTCTGCGGCATGGGATGAAGTGTGCCATCTTGGTGAGCATGTCCACCACCACCAGCACCATGGTGAACCCAGAGGACGGCGGCAGGTCCGTCAGGAAGTCCATGGAGATCGCCCCCCAGGGTCTGTCGGGTGTCGGCAAGGGCTGGAGGAGCCCGGGAGGGGCCCCCGTGGCGGCCTTGGCTTGCCGGCACGGTACGCAGGATGTCATGTAGGCATGTACATCATGCCGCACTCGGGGCCACCAAAAGGTCCGTGTCACCAGGTGGAGGGTCTCGAAGAACCCAAAATGTCCTGCTGCAGGGTTGTCGTGGCACTGGGTCATGACGAGGGCTCGGAGTGGTCCTGTGGGCACATATAATTCCCCCGAAACTTGAGTAAGTCCTCCTCCAAGGTCCAAGGAGACGCGGGGCCCACCTCCGCTCTCCTTTGCTGTGACCAGGCATCCTGGCGCTGCGCCTCTTGCACCTGGGCCCACAAGTCCACTGGTTCCCGTGCTGCGGCCAAGGCTTCTGCCGGCAGCACCATCCGTGGAGGAAGGGGGTCCTTGGCGCAGAGGTACTCTGGCTTGCGGGACAGGGCATCCGCCCTCCGGTTGTGACCGCTGGGAATGTAGGTCACGCGGAAGTTGAACCGGGCAAAAAACAACGACCACCGGATCTGCCGCTGGTTCAACTTCCGAGTTGTGGTGAGGTGCTCGAGATTTCGATGGTCCGTTCGGACCTCCACCTGATGTCGGGCCCCCTCCAGATGGTGTCGCCAAGCCTCGAATGCAGCCTTGATAGCCAGCAACTCTTTTTCCCAGATGGTGTAGTTGCGCTCGGAAGGATTGAGTTACCGGGAGTAGTAAGCGCAGGGAAAAAGTGTGCCGCCATTCGTCGGAGCCTGTAGCAGCACCGCTCCCAGAGCCATATTGGACGCGTCCGTCTCCACCACAAAAGGCTGGAGCGGGTCGGAATGCCTCAGGACGGGTTCAGTGATGAAGGCTTTCTTGAGGGCTGTGAATGCTTCTTGCTGCGGGGGACCCCACCGGAACACAATCTTCTTCCTGAGGAGCTGGGTAAGTGGAGCCGTCAGTGTGGCGAAGCCCGGGATGAAGGTCCAGTAGTAGTTGGCGAAGCCCAGCAGGCGCTGAACATCCTTCACCCGAAGAGGGGCTTCCCAGCTACACAAAGCTTCTACTTTGCGTGGGTCCATGGCTATGCCCTCGGGCGAGATGATATGCCCGAGGAATTCTATGGAAGTCCGGAAGAAGACGTATTTCTCCAGCTTCGCATTGAGTTGTTGCTCCCGCAAGCGTTGCAGAACCAGACCGACGTGTCGAAGGTGGCTTTCCCTGGACCGGGAGTAAATCAGGATGTCATTCAGGTAGATACCCACGAACCGATCCAACATGTCTCGAAACACGTCGTTCATGAAGTGCTGGAAAACGGCAGGAGCGTTGGTCAACCCAAATGGCATGACAGTGTATTCGTAGTGTCCGTATCGGGTGCCAAATGCCGTCTTCCATTCGTCTCCTTCTCGCATCTGCACCAGGTTGTAGGCCCCCCGGAGATTGAGCTTGGTGAAGATCGTGGCCTCCCACAACCTCTCCAGCAGCTCTGGGATGAGCGGCAGGGGATAGCGATTCCGCACCGTAATGGCGTTTAGCCGGCGGTAATCACAGCACAGGCGCAAGTCCCCTGTCTTCTTCTTCATGAAGAGGACCGGGGCTGAGAGAGGGGACTTTGAAGGCCGGATGAACCCTCAGGCCAGATTTTTGTCCAGGAAATCCCTGAGGGTGGCCAACTCGGGCTCCGACATGGAATACAGGCATCCCACAGTCAGTGGTGCGTCGGGCAGAAGGTCCACGGGGCAATCGTAGGGCCGATGCGGGGGTAGTCGGTCCGCCTCCTTCTCGCTGAACACGTTGGCGAAGTCCGTCAGCTCAGGAGGCAAGATGATGGCAGCGGTGGGGACGTTCTGGCCGGCACAGGTGTGGCGGATGTGGTCGATGCACTGCAGACTCGGGAAAGAGATGGCGTTCCGCGACCAGGCCACCTGAGGATCGTGGGTCCGAAGCCAGGCCAACCCAAGGACCAAGGGAAAATGAAGGTCCGCCATGACATAAAACTGGATCGCCTCCTCATGGTCCCCAATAGCCAGGCGCAAAGGCTGGGTGGCAAATTTAATGAGGCCAGACACCAGTTCTCGTCCATCAATTGTCTCTACCCGCATCGGAGGGTCCACCGGAACCACAGGGACCTCAAACTGGGTCACAAAGACCTGATCCAAAAAGTTTGTTGTGGCCCCTGAGTCCACCAGCGCATGCGCCTGGAGTCCATCCGACTGGTTCCCCAACCATATCCGTGTGTCCAGAATCAGATGCCGAGGGGGCCCAGAGTCTACTTCCGCAACGTCCAGTGGGGGCTTAGTATGTGCCCGACCTAGGGTTTCCCCGAGGTCAGGCCTGCTCCATTTCCCGATTGGTCACGCTGTGATTCGGGGACCGGCGTGCGTGCCCCACTTCGCTTTCTGGGGCAAGAAGCGGCGAAGTGGCCGGGCTCCCCACAGTACAGGCACAATCCCCCTTGGCGCTCCGGTTCCGCTCCTGGGCTGTCAGGCATGGTCTGGCCGCTCCCAACTCCATGGGCTCTTCCGCAGCGGTTACAAAACGTGGGGCGACCCGGGGTGCTGGTGGAGCAGGAAGTGGGAATGCAGATGTCGACGGCTGGTCCCGGGGGTGCGACAGGACGGTCGCCGTTGCAGACGGGCGTCGAGGTGGAGACAAAGGGGCACCAAGTTGTCGAGGGTCCGCGGCGCCTCCATCTGGGCCAGCTCGACTTGCAAATCCTCTGAGAGTCCCTCCTGGAACGCGTCCACCAGCGCTGCATCATTCCAGTCAGATCCTGGCACAAAAGACGAAATTCGGCGATGTACTCCTGCAGGGGGCGTTTCCCTTGACAGAGTTCCTTAAGGCGCCTGGTTGCCGTCAGCATCCGAACGGGGTCCTCGTACATGATGCGCAGGTGCTGCCAAAAATGCTGTTGGTCCGCCAGCAGGGGGTTCTCCCGGAGCAAGAGAGGCGTGGCCCATCGAGCAGCCGAGCTGAAAAGAAGGTTAATCATGAAGGCCACCTTAGCCCGGTCGTCTGGGAAATCCTCTGGCTGCATAGCCATGTAGAGCTGGCACTGTCCCAAGAAGGTCGGGAACATCTCAGGCTGCCCAGAAAACTTATCCGGCACCATTATCGGGCACTTGCGACGAGGAGGAGGAGTGGGAGGATGGGGGGGGGGCCTGCAGGCACATTCCCGGCAGCAAGTTGGCCTGCCAAGTGAGCCACTTGCTGCTGGAGCTGTTGATTAGCCGCTTGTAGCTGCTGTAACTGCTGCTGTACCTGCTGCTGGTCCATCTTTGGTGGAAGATGGTTTAGTTGGGGTCTTGGACAAAATGTTCTGTTTCCCTCCCCCAATACTCCCAAGAGAGAGTCCGTCAAAGGCCTCCTCTTCTTCTTTATTTACATAGATAAATGTCCTGGCCACGTCTACCCACGGGCCTGCCAAGTTTCTGGAGATAACGAGAAAATTATAGATAAGGCCAGAATTACTCACGAATATATTCTTCCCTCCATTGATACAGTTTGCCCACGCAAATTCATTGCTTTGTCCAAGACAAAAAACCAGGAAGTCCCGCCTCCTATTTATAGTCTCTGCAGATGTCACTGCATGACCATCATTCCTTGGCCTTATCCCAACGCTGCTTCTGCTGCGCGTGCCGGTCACGTCTGCGCAGTCTTGCATCACTCCAAAACTGTTCCTGGGGCGTTGCCAAATCAGAAGAAGGCTCAAGAGAATCAGGCCTTGCCGGCCCCTCCTCCTCCCTTTGAGTGGGTGCCAGGGAGGGAGAGGGCCCAAAAGAAGCAGGGCTTGCTAGGTCTTCTCCCTCACTTTCTGAATCATCCGAGTCCAGGAGTCCGGGTCCAGGAACCTGGGTCACAACAATTCTCAGTTTCTTCCTTGAGATTAAACTCTACAGAAAAATCACATGCTTTTGAGAACCTCTTCAAACAATCAGCTGAAAAACACAGAGCCAGCAAGTATTACAGAACACTGGATTCCCCCATCATGAGATTATTGGGACCCCCAAATTAAATGATATTTTTAAAATTGCTAGGATCATTTTAGATGACTACATCTTGCAAGATTCTGATGTTGTCATTTGAAATCTTGTGAGATTTTGGTGAGGAGCATCAAGATCTCTTGGGATTTCAAGTGGCTATTTCAGTTTTGTTTTTAAATGGATCTTTTTAAAAATGTTTTTCAAACAATTATGCATCAGTGACATTACAGCCTAAAACTCAAGCAATTCTTGGATCCATAGACTGAGTCCAATTCTCCCTCACATTATATCTAGAAACTGCAGGCCAGTTACAGTTACTGTTTGAAATTCACATTGGGGAAAATATGTGAAAGACATATGCCTATGGAGATTCTCAATCATTCATGATTATCCCAAAGATGCTTTTCCAAAAGGCAACTGAACTTTCTTGGCTTTTTCTTTGAAAACATTTTGCTTCTCATCCAAGAAGCTTCTTCGGTTCTTCTGAAGCTTCCCATCCGAAGAAACTTCTTGGATAAGAAACAAAATGATTTCTAAGAAAAAAACCAAGAAACTCTAGTTGCCTTTTGGAAAAGCATCTTTGGGACATGTGAAAGATACAGTTTCTTTGATTGATTGATTATATGCCATCAAGTCATTTTCAATTCCTAGTGACCACATAGATAGATTTTCTCTACGAGGATCTATCCCTAATCCATCTCTCAATGGTTCACTCATCACCATCATAACCTAGTTGCTGTTCTTCTCTTTCCCTTTCACCATTCCAGCATTAGATTCTTTTCCAGAATACAGGGCTGTGTTAGGAAACAGAACTGTAGAAATCTTTGGAGAAGATCCCCAACTGGAGGCAATCTATTGTGTCCTTTCAAAAGGAAAGCAACCTCCGCTCCCCAAGATTCAACAGTCCCTGTGCAAATACGTTTTATTAAACCCAGTTTATTTCTATGTTAGCTTTAGCACACCAGATTTTTCTTTGCTGATGGTGTACAAAGTGTGACCACTAGGGGCCGCTCTGATTATACAGAAATCTCATTTCTGTTTCAGTTTAAAATAAAAATAAACAACTATGTCCAATAGGAGGAAACAAACAAAAGTCAAGGAATTTTTCCAGACATTTCTGTTTTCTATTCTCAAGGCATACCTGCTTTGCACACTGCTGGTAAGATAGTTTTTGGAGAACCACTGTATTTATGGAGGAACTGTTATTCTGCCAGGAGCATTTTTAAAGCCTCTGCCCTTTACCTAAAGTTCAGGAGGAATCCCAGTGGGAATATGTTGAGAAACAGTGGTGCTGCAGTGTCATAAAGTCAGATCTCTTGAAAGTAGCACAGCTTCTGCAGATGGTACAGTTTGGAGAACTCAGCAGTGAGGTGAGTAGCTAAAGGTCAACAATCACAGATGGTGTATTCCATGCTAACTAAATATTTCAATCCATGCTGATATGGAAGATGTTATGCATTGAAAATGATCCAAGAGATCCTGCTTTTTTTATTCATTGATTGATAGATGGGTTGTTTTTTCTTTTCCTTTCCTAGTTTTGATGCTTCTGTTTTTCACTGTGGAATTGGAAGAATTCAGGTTTTCAGCATTTGAGTGGAACTGCTCTGCAAAATTATTCTTTCATGGGTTCAAGCTACTATGATATAATTTTAGATTCATCCTGCATTTCTTCAATTATATAATCCAGAATGTCCTCCTTCAACTTCAGGAAAATGCTGCATCATGTATTCTTGACTAGAGTCTCAGATCTTTGTTAGATGATGAAGCTTACCAGTCTCTTGAGAGCACTGGGTGCTGTTTATGATGTCTTCTCATTCACATATATAACCCTTTATCTTCTCAACAGCCCTGCAAGTTACATTTATCCCTAATGTTGCAATCCATCCTGTAGGGCAGGAGTCCTCAAACTTTTTAAACAAGGGGCCAATTCATGGTCCCGGGTGAATGATAGTTTGAGCTGCCTAATAACTGGCTGGGTGGGCATGGCTAGGTGGTCATTTGACTGGGTGTGGTCAATGTAGCAGTCCATTTTTGCCTTTGTCCTTCCTAAGCTGAACTTGCTCAACCTAAAGCAGGGGTTTCAAACTCAATTTTATTGAGGGCCAGATCAGCATTGTGGCTGTCTTCCATGGGTGGGTGGGAGGGGTGTGGCCAGGATGGTCACGAACAACTGGGTGTGGCCAGGGGTGTGGCCTGCTTGACATTACTTGCATGGGTGGTGCCTGTGGGTTTGGGCAGGGTTGGGGAGGGAATTCAAGGGTCTCCGGAGGGTGGGAGGCTTGTCCTGCAGGATGAGGTGAGATGAGGCAGGGGGTGGAGCAGCTACAGCCAGAAACTTATCAGCTACCATATGCTTGCCACACTTTGTGTGCAGGGGGAATGGTTTCTGGCTGTAGATACAGCCTGCTGCCCCTCAGCTGGCACATGCTGCTGCTCCAGAAGTTGTTTGCCAGCTTTCGGATGTATCTGGTGGGTTCCGAGGGGAAGTTTTTGACTCACCCTGAGTGGGTGGGTCATATAAAATGAATATCAGTCCCTTCAATTGAAAGCTGGAGAGTTACAACCCAGGGAAAAACTCAGAAATCTCTCTCCAGGTGTGTATTTCAGTTGGCCATCTTCCCAGAAGTCTATGTGGGACAATTGTTGAGAAGTCTATCAGAGTGCAGGATCTGGATTTTAAATATACTATGACATTAAACTATCTCAGAGCAAAAGGTTTGAGAAAATTAGAAATCACAGCTAGTTGGGAGCTATCATTCCTAGCTTTAAAGCCAGAGAACTTTGAAGCATATATAGGCTAGCATACCAATCAAATGAAGTTTTTCTAATAGATGTCTATCAGGAACAACTTTCCATAATTTGAGCCAAGGTGGTGCAGTGGTTAGAGTGCAGCACTGCAGGCTACTTCAGCTGACTGCTAGCTGCAGTACGGCAGTTCAAATCTTACCGGTGTCAGTGTTCCGGAAAACCCCCCACTCCAAGTAAAAACTCTGAAGCAAGCATCTTTCAAAGTTCCATTTACTAGGGTAGGTAAACTGGCATATCTGGGAAAACCTGAATCTGAAAGGTCCAGGTTTTCCCTCAGTAAATTAAAACCTCCAAGACCATCCCCTGACTCTGCAGTCAATCACATGCTCCAATCACTAACTGTCCCATCTCGAGACAGCACTCTGGCCACTCCTTCTCCAGATGCAGGATCGGCCTGACCTTGACCAATAGGAAGAATGTTATTGTGTCTAAAGACAACCCCTCTACTAAATTCCCCCCCTTCCCACTTTCCCACATGTGAGAAAGTGGCAGTACAGAAGCTTCCGGCCTAGTATTGCTTCCAAAGCTGACACTGGCTCAAGGTTGACTCAGCCTTCCATCCTTCCAAGGTTGGTAAAATGAGGACCCAGATTGTTGAGGGCAATATGCTGACTCTGTAAACCGCTTAGAGAGGGCTGTAAAAAGCACTATGAAGCTGTATATAAGTCTAAGTGCTATTGCTATTGCTATCACTATAATTTAGCAAGCTATATCCAAAGAAGTAATCCAAGTTTGGAGTAAAGCAATTATAATTTGTAAAGGGACCAAAAGCTAGTATAATATTTAATACTTTCTAGTAGCTGTATTTGCTGTACAAATATAAGTCTTCTCTAATCTATTTCCGTTCTTTTTTTTATTTTATAAGTTATATATATATGAGTTAAAAGTAAAGGTTCCCCCCGCACATAAGTGTTAGTCATTCCCAACTCTAGGGGGCGGTGCTCATCTGTTTCAAAGCCAAAGAGCCAGCGCTGTCCGAAGACATCTCCGTGGTCATGTGGCCAGCATGACTCAACGCCAAAGGCACACGGAACACTGTTACCTTCCCACCAAAGGTAGTCCCTATTTTTCTACTTGCATTTTTTATGTGCTTTCGAACTGCTAGGTTGGCAGAAGCTGGGACAAGTAACGGGAGCTCACCCTGTTAGGCGGCACTATGGATTTGAACTGCTGAACTGCCAACCTTTCGATCAACAAGCTCACTTGTTACCCACTAGTCTTACCCACTAAGCCACAGTGTCCCTTATATATGAGTTATAAGGTTATTTTTTAAAAAAAATATTAATTTTATTCTCCTTTTAACTGCCTCCTACTGGATATAACTAATGCTCCACAACTCAGAGTCACTTTGAGTGAAATGGGTGATGTAGGAGTTGACCAGGCTGAGCATCAAGCACACCATCAGTCTTGAGTCCTTTCACACCCACAAGAGATCTAACTCCAGCCCTTCTTGAATTCCATTGACTCTTGAACTTGCCTTCCATTGAGGACCTGTATACTGCACGAATCAAGAAGAGGGCCGTGAAAATATTTGCAGATCCCTCGTATCCTGGACATAAACTGTTTCAACTCCTACCCTCAAAACGACGCTATAGAGCACTGCACACCAGAACAACTAGACACAAGAACAGTTTTTTCCCGAAGGCCACCACTCTGCTAAACAAATAATTCCCTCAACACTGTCAGACTATTTACTGAATCTGCACTACTATTAATCGTTTCATAGTTCCCATCACCAATCTCTTTCCACTTATGACTGTATGACTATAACTTGTTGCTGGCAATTATAATTTATATTGATATATTGATCATCAATTGTGTTGTAAATGTTGTACCTTGATGAACGTATCTTTTCTTTTATGTACACTGAGAGCATATGCACCAAGACAAATTCCTTGTGTGTCCAATCACACTTGGCCAATAAAAAATTCTATTCTATTCTATTCTATTCTATTCTATTCTATTCTATTCTATTCTATTCTATTCTATTCTATTCTATTCTATTCTATTCTATTCTACTGCCAATTTGCATTGACTGTTAGTAGTTCAGATTCTTATAAAGAATACCATATCATACCATACCATAAACCTATATTCATTTGAACTGCCTGGATTTCCTACACTTGACAGGTGGTCCCCAAATTTGATACACAAATACAATATAAATAAATATTTGGCTTCTCCAAATATAAGGCTCGGAAAGCCTTGGTTGAAATCTAGAAGAGCCTTTGGAAGTTCATTTAGACCAGACTTGGTTTGATTACAACTCCAAGAAGACCATATTATGGGCAATGCTGAGGGTTATAGGATTTGTAATCCAACCCCCCTGTGAGCCACCAAGATGTGTTAGCATCAAAGTAATGGAATCAATCATCAACCAATCCATTACCCTCCACCTAGAAACAAACAACCTACTCTCTAATAAACACTTTGGTTTCAGAAAAAAAATATCCTGTAATCTACAACTTCTACACTGCAAAAACATATGGACTACAAATCTTGATCAGGGCAAAGCAATAGATGCAATTTACATAGACTTCTGTAAAGCCTTTGATTCGGTGGTACACGACAAACTACTTCTAAAACTAAAATCCTACGGCAACTCTGGACCCCTCCATAATTGGAAAACTGCGTTCCTGCCAAACAGGCATCAAGTGATCAAAATAGGCAGTGCTCTATCAAATCCTGCATCTGTTAATAGCGGTGTCCCCCAAGGCAGCATTCTAGGACCAACACTCTTCATATTATAAATAACTGCGTTCTCTTCGCCAATGATGTGAAACTATTTAACACTATCAACAATGCTGCTACCCTTCAAAAAGACCTTGACTTTGTGTCGGAATGGTCAAAAAATTGGCAACTCCAAATCTCAACCAACAAATGCTCTGTCTTACACATTGGCAAAAAGAATCAGAACACAAAATACAAGCTAGGTGGACATGACCTTGTAGATGACCCTCACTCTGTCAAGGACCTTGGAGTACTCATATCAAATGATCTAAGTGCCAAAGCCCACTGTAACAACATTGCCAAAAAGACATTAAGAGTTGTAAACCTAATCTTGCATAGCTTCTTCTCCAGTAAGATTACACTACTAACCAGAGCATACAAAACATTTGCTAGACCAATTCTCGAATACAGCTCATCTGTCTGGAACCCACACTGCATATCGGACATTAATACAATTGAGTGCGTCCAGAAATATTTCACAAGAAGAGTCCTCCACTCCTCTGCTCGCAACAAAATACCTTATGCCACCAGACTTGAAATTCTGGGTTTAGAAAATTTAGAACTAGGCCACCTTCGGTATGACCTGAGCATAGCTAATAAAATCATCTGCTACAATGTCCTTCCTGTCAATGACTACTTCAGCTTCAACCATAACAATACATGAGCACACAATAGATTTAAACTTAAAGTGAACCGCTCCAATCTCGATTGCAGAAAATATGACTTCAGTAACAGAGTTGTTAATGCCTGGAATGCACTACCAGATTCCGTGGTCTCATCCCAAAATCCCCAAAACTTTAATCTAAGACTGTCTATTGTTGACCTCACCCCGTTCCTAAGAGGTTTGTAAGGGGCATGCATAAGAACACCAGCGTGCCTACCGTCCCTGTCCTAATGTTCCCTTTAGTTGTATTCATTTTATGTATTCAATTCATGCTTATACTTATATATATATATTATTTAATATGTAATTGACAAAATAAATAAATAAATAAATAAAATTAGGGAAGATTGCTTTTGAATTCCATTCGGTTCTCCTCTAAAGAACAAAAGCCCCACCACTGTTTTAAAAGAAAGAACATTCTTCTTTCATGTTTATCTCATCTGACAAGATCCTGCTTACCTCACAATCCATTTTACTCAATAGTCAGCCCCTGTGTGTTGTGCTGGGGAACATTTTCCAGCTGATGACATTTTTGTACCTTAAACACCATTTGCTGTAATAACACTCTCAGGAATAAAAATCACCCAGTGCAGCACCTTTTCTTAAGCCCCCCCCCTCCCCCCAAGTGGAGCACAAAGAAAGATTTAAATGTCACCAGAAAAGCAAGAACACGTCCATCAAGAAATAACCTGTTTTTTTCTTCCTTAGGGATATAGCAGAGCCGTGATCGTGACTGTCATAGCTTGGGGAAATAAAAGCTCAGAATAACCACACTGAAGGGGATCAGGAAGCATCTTTCTAGAAAGATTTGGTGAGTAATTATTCCTCTAACCTCTTCAGAACAAAATCCTCTGATTTTGGGCATGGACAATGTAAGTAAATGGGAGTTGCTTAGGGACACCATTCTCTTGTGCAGTTCCTGTTCATCAACAGCAGGTATGGATGGGAAATCTTTGCAAAATATATCCTGTCTGCTGACTTCATTGCCCAAATCCTGCTAAACATTGCAAAGACGTATATATTTGCTTTATTAAGCTCATCACGTTTAACCCACAGGACTAATAAAGCTTCCAAATGTTTCCCTTTTCAATTATGGCAGAGTGGGTTCAAACATAGGTCCATTGCTCTGCATGCATTAAAATGATCCTGACAAAGAAACCCAGAACCATAAGATTGGAATATATTCTGCTTAGGGTTAGGGTCAGACTTCATACATGTTGGCAAATAAATAAGGAGAAGCAACTAAATTATGCTTGCAAGCCATGCCATCCAAAACAGTTTCCCAGAAGGATGTGATAGAATGTGCACCTGAAGAAGCTATGGGAGAGAGTTTTGGCAACACAGAGCTTTCCCAGATGGAGTCCCGGATGAAGAAGCTGTGCAATGAGTTGGAAGGGAACTTGAAGATGTTCTGTTCCAACCCCCTGGACAAGCAGAAAACACTATACCATAGGAGCCATTGTGTTGCAGTGATTAGCATGCAGTGCAGTGATGCCTCAGTATTTTAATGCTTCAAAACTCATCGAATTTAGTACTCAACACATTTTGATGTGAAAATGTTGTCCAGGTACTTGTAGTTTCTTTGGTATTCGGCATGCTGCACAACGAAGAAGGGGGTGGCTGTAGAGGGTGGACAGGAAGTCAGCCATGCTGGGAAGGTCAGACAAAAGGTCATGTGATAAGTCACAGGTTTGTTTGGCACTCATAATTTTTAGTACCCATTTTGCCTCCCAGAACTAATTAACATTGAGTACTGAGGTACCACTATATTTTAGACAAATTCTGTCCACAGTCTGGAGTTTGATCCTGACTGGCTCAAGATTGACTCATAGGTCAGTAAAATGAGAACCCAGATTGTTGGGGTCAATATGCTGACTCTGTAAACCGCTTAGTGAGTGCTGTAAAGCATTATGAAGCAGTACATAAGTCTAAGTGCTATTACTATTGCTGTTTCAGACAAATAGTTGTCCAATCACTTCTTAAGAACCTCCAATGTTGGAGCACCCACAATTTCAGGAAAAAAGTTCCACTAATCAATTACTCTAACTGCCAGGAAATTTTTCCTAGTTCTTGGTTGGGTCTCTCCTTGATTAGTTTCATCCACTGCTTCTTATTCTCCTTTCAGCTGCTTTGGAGAATAGATGGATCCCCTTTTATACTTCTCAGGATATACTTACTAGGTTAGAAGGTTATAGTTTTAATTTGGCAAGTTTCTGTCCATTAGGTGTAAGCAAATAAAGGATTGGATTATCTCTGGGCTTGGGCCTGACAAATATGAGGAGGCTGTATAAATATCTGTACATAGCTATCTGTTCTGTATGGGAACTGTGACCAAACAGAATCTTTGTTCATATGAATGAGGGCTATATTCTTTACACAGCCACTGAACATCTGACTTGCAAGAACCCTAGCTATCCGTTGCATCAATGATACCTGGAGCAGGGCTTGCAGAAGTGCATAAGGCAGGGAACTCCACATGGGAGGATTGCTTCCTGAAAATGGCAGAAGCTGCCCTGCAACTATAGTTCTTAAGGTGATCAAGTAGGAAAGTGTTTGAGTATGGGAATAAAAATGGCATTTCACTGAAAAGAAAGATGGGGCCAAATTAAAGCATTCATTTCAGTTAGCGTTTTTTGGGGGGAGTATAAGATGGTCCAGACTATAAAACGCACCTAACTTTTCTGGGGAGGAAAACAAGATATATGCTAGTGCACGGATATGAGAAATAATATGAAATTTTACCAGTTTGGAACTGTTTTGGTTTTTTTTTGCATAGACTGGTATTGTAATCAGAATCAGTAAGTTATTCAGCACACAATCTGTTAGATGTAAAGCTTTTTTCCCCTCTCTTTATTTTCCTTCAGGTAACATTTTAATTAAGTTAGTGAAATGCTTTTTAAATTACAGCTTATTGTTGATTCTAGACAGAAATTTTACAAAAGGACACAAAGAAGAAAATAAGACTCACAAAACACTCAGAATAACTCTGCCTCTGCCTCCCAGAAATTTGCCTTACAGCAAACAGCAAACAGCCTGCTTTAATTTCATTTTCAGCCTGATTAGAACAAGGAAAAAAAAAATCTGCCTCCCAGCAATTTGCCTACTTATAGGAGGCCCGTGCGGCAATAGGCAATGGAAATCCCTGTAGCCTGAAACAGCTGAGGGTCAGGAGATTGATCCAACCGACAATCAACTGCTTGTACTAATCAGGCTGTGCTGAAGCTGAAACGAGCTGCTTGCTGCTTGCTGCAAGGAGGTAAATTGCTGGGAGGCAGAGGCCAAAGGGTGGGGGCTAGTGGGTGGGTGGGGCTACATTCAGACTATAAGTCGCACCCAGATTTTCAGCCTTTTTTTGGGGGGGGAAGTATGTCTTATAGTCCAAAAAATACGATATTTGCTTTTCAATCAAAAAGAATGAACAATTTTATTTAATTTATGATTGGGCCAAGTAGACTTTTTGGAATATAATCCTGGAAAATCATCCAGAGGACTATTCCCCGTTCCATCTTTCTTCTTAGTTTGCTTTTTAAACACCATGTAAAATAAATAATGGTATTTTTTTTCTAAAATGCATTTTTAAAACTCCCATTTTCTCTTACTGTGTTCCTTTTCTTAGACAGTTTTTAGGAATGATCTCTTCATTCTGAGTTGATCTGTTATAAACCAAAATGTACTGCTAGAAGAGAATATTTGTAGCTCAGGATTGAAATGAGGAGTCCTTGCTTCTCTCTGAGCTTTATTGTTTTCATGCAGATATTTTATTACCAAACTAACTAACATCATTAGTGCTAGAAGAGAGTAGGGGTTTTCTCTCATTTATATACTATATACTAGAGAGTACCAAGGAACCCACAAGCCAAACTGTTGTTTTTTAAAAAGCTGAAACCTAAAGCAAATAACCATGTTTTCTAGTCTGAGCATCAGAATTGCAGGAGGATGGTCTCCCTATGTTTTTCAGTAGGTAAAAGCAGGAAGCAGGAACTAGAACAGCCGTTCCGATTTCCATGGAGACTATAGTAGTTTGGTCAGCCCACTGCTTCAGATATTAAAAATTAAGCAACAAACGAAATAAACAGATTCCAATAAAAAGTGTTTTTTTTCCAGGAGGAATAAAAAAGGGCATCTTACTCTGACACTCTCACAATAGGGAAAACAAACTAGAATGGATAATTGAATTTGAGAAAGGGCAAAGCTTGTCAGCAGGTGTCATATGAGCCACTTCTGAGTGCTATAACCTTTAAACAGAGGAAATTCAGTCCAGGTGGGAAAAAATGCCCCTTTTCCCATTAATGACTTTTGTAAATGAATGATTTTAGTCAAGAGCAAAGGAAAATGGTGAAGGACAACACTGGCAGGTTGGATTATAGATCTCTGTTGTATTGTGTCTGTGTAATGATAAGGAAACAATGAAATAAATAAAAGATCAACATCTTACCTTTGAAGAGTTGTCGTCCTCAAGGACAAACAAATCAGGATCGCTACCCAGCTTCTCATCAGGGTATAACACAAGGCTGAGAAAAACAATATAATTGAAGTATATCTGGGTGTATGCAGACTGCATTCTTGCTGTTCAGCATCCTTGAAACCCAAACCAAGGATTGGTTTTGGAAGGTGAGCGGGACAGCTTGATAACACTTTGAGTTGATGTTGCTCAAGCACCCCCAAAATTAGGCCACCTTATTCATTTCTACTTGCTTAAGCTCTCATGAAGAAGAATTCACATCACCAGCGGCATGAAGCCAGAGGATAATCAAAGGATCATCCTCCTCAAGAAAACAAAATGCAGGAGAAGCAGATATGATTGCTAATGATCTCTTTTCAAGGTCTACTTATCCCTCCTCTGAGATTACTGCAACCTAAATTTCTTGAGTGTGAAAAGGGGGTGTGATGGCTGAGTGGTTAGCTGGCAGCTGACAGCCCAGGTTTGAGATCCAAGTGCTGTGCAACAGGATGAGCTCCATTACTTGCACCAGCTCCTACCCACCAGTTAGAAAGCATGAAAATGTGAGTAGATAAATAGGTACCACTTTGGTGGGAAGGTAACGGTGTATAGTCATGCTGGCCACATGACCATGGAAGCATATTCAAACAATGTTGGCTTCTTTGGCTAAGAAACAGAGATGCGCCCTGCCCTGTAGAATTGCCCACAACTGGAAAGGGGAACCTTTTACCTTTAAATTTTTTAGAGCTGGGACAGATGCACATTTGGGGATGAATTTAGAGACCAAACAGCACAAGTGGTTTGCTTTTCAACCTGTTATACTATTATACTGACACTGTTATATTTGGGGTAGCTGATAAAACCCTGGGACAATTCTGCACCAGGCAACCAAGAACGAAACACCTTCAGCAGTAGCAGCCCTCCTGTTCTAATTATTTTCTACTGGGAGATATGAATAAAGAAAAAAAAAAGCATTTGGCCAGAAAGTCAAATCAAATCTTTGACTACAAAACTCTGCTGCCCAAACAAGGTCGGTGGATTCCCTTCCAATTTTTTGGGTGCGAAGGAGATTTTTTTTTTTAAATTCTACTATTTTTGCTCTTACCATTTTTCTTCATAAGATTCTTGCAAGTGGCAAAGGCAATTTATATATGGGCATGGGAGACCTCAGGAATCTCCTGGAGACCGATTCACATTCCCACAATTGCCTTCTTTGCACAAAAATACTTGTTCTTGTCAAGCTCTCTTGCTTTTTCTTTTGCAAAGATGAAGATGGATGATGAGGGTGTGCCCATTAATCACTGCCCCACAGAGAAGCAAGATTCAAGCCAGCATCCTGATCAGATTTGATTGGTGCCACCGTTTTTCATGCCACTTGTTCCAGAGGGGTGTGTAGACTTGCTAATGATTTGCGAGAATTCAGCACCCGATATTAAATGGACCCCCTTAAAGCTAACCATAAGAAAAGCCTTCACTGGAAAAAGTGTGGGGGAATTTATTTCTGAGAAATATACAGGTACTCAATTCACAAAAGTTCATTTAGTGACCATTCAAAGTTACAATGGCACTGAGAAAAGTGACCTATGACTGTTTTTCACACTTACTACCAATGCAGTATCCCAAGAGTCACATGATCAAAATTCAGACACTTGGGAATTGACTCACATTTATGACTGCTATAGTGTTCCGGACTCGTGTGATCACCTTTTGCAACCTCATGACAAACAAAGTCAGTGGGAAAGCCAGATTCATATAACAACCATATTACTAATTTAATAATTGCAGTGATTCACTTAACAGCTGTGGCAAGAAAGGTCATTAAATGGAGCAAAATACTCAATAAGTATTGAGTTCAAAAGGTTGATTAGTAAGACATGATTAGAGCAAAAACGAAGATGAATGTTCTTGTAAGGCCCTTACAAAATCCAGGTTTTCAGTTTAGGAAACTGATGTAATTTCAGTTTGAGACCAATCTCAAAGTCTTATACCATAAGCTTTCTATTCCACATCTGTATCTATCTGCTAAAAATTATTCTCGATCAGATACATGGATTCTTAGGAGAAGATCCTGGCTCTTGAGTAGAAATGCTAATCCTTATGGAATTGTAATTAGATTATTGTCCGGGATTGTCACAGGATTAGATGTGGTGGGTATTGTTTCTGCTATAAATTCTGTGCTAGAGATCTGACTGCTCAGGATTGGTTTTAAAAAACTATTCATCCTATTTGTGAGAGCTGATTTTCTATATAGTAGCTATTCCCCAAACAATCAGCAATTTCTTGCCTTCACCAGAGAGACCAGACCCTGCAGAAGTAGAATCTTGCAGCTTACTTTACTTATATGAACGTTTCTTAAAAGTCTGTGCTGACCAATTGGTTCCCATCTTCACCCTTATCTTCAGTAAATCACTAGAGATGTGCTATGTTCCTTCTTGCTTCAAAAACTCTACTATCATCCCAGTGCCGAAGAAGCCCACCATCAAGGAACTGAAGGACTATAGACCAGTTGCTCTAACATCTGTAGTCATGAAAATCTTTGAAAGGCTAGTGCTGTCCCACTTGAAAACCATCATGGATCCACTGTTAGACCCCTTGCAATTTGCATACCGAGCAAATAGATCAAGAGATGATGCTGTTAATATGGCTCTGCACTACATCCTACAACATCTTGAATTTTCAAAGACCTACGCAAGGGTCCTCTTTATAGACTTTAGTTCAGCATTCAATACCATAATTCCAGACACTCTTCTAACTAAGCTAAACCAGCTACAGGTACCTGAACACACTTGTAAGTGGATCATAAGTTTCTTAACAAACAGGAAGCAGCAGGTGAAGCTAAGCAGAATCAAAACATACCTGTACAATTAGCAAGGCTGTGTGCTTTCCCCACTTCTCTCTGTATACCAATGGCTACATCTCTAACAATCCATCTGTTAAACTACTGAAGTTCACAGATGACACAACAGTGATCGGTCTCATTCGAGACAATGATGAATCTTCATACAGACAGGAGGTTGAACAACTAGCCTTGTGGTGCAACTGGAACAATCTGGAACTGAATACACTCAAAACTGTAGAAATGGTGGTAGACTTTAGGAGAAACTCTTCCATACTTCCAACTCTCACAATACTAGACAACACAGAATCAATAGAAATCTTCAAATTTCTAGGTTCTACCATGTCGCAAGATCTAAAATGGACAGTTAACATCAAAAAATTCATCAAAAAAGCACAACAAAGAATGTTCTTTCTGCACCAATTCAGAAAGCTCAAACTGCCCAAGGAGCTGCTGATCCAGTTCTACAGAGGAATTATTGAGTCTGTCATCTGTATCTCTATAACTGTCTGGTTTGGTTCTGCAACCCAACAAGACAGACACAGACTTCAGACGATAATTAGAACTGCAGAAAAAACAATTGCTAACAACCTGCCTTCCATTGAGGACCTATATACTGCACGAATCAAAAAGAGGACTGTGAAAATATCTACAAACCCCTCACATCCTGGAACATAAACTGTTTCAACTCCTACCCTCAAAACTATGCTATAGAGCAGTGCATATCAGAACAACTACCCACAAGAACAGTTTTTTCCTGAACGCCATCACTCTACTAAACAAATAATTCCCTCAACACTATCAAACTATTTACTAAATCTGCACTACTATTAATCTTCTCATCGTTCCCATCGCCCATCTCCTTCCACTTATGACTGTATGACTGTAACTTTGTTGCTTGTATCCTTACAATTGATATTGAAATTGATTGTTTCCTGATTGCTTATTTGTACCCTATGACTATCATTAAGTGTTGTATCATTAAGTGTTAAATTTGTACCCTATGGCTATCATTAAGTGTTGTACCTCGATGAAGGTATCTTTTCTTTTATGTGCACTGAGAGCATATGCACCAAGACAAATTCCTTGTGTGTCCAATCACACTTGGCCAATAAAAAATTCTATTCTATTCTATTCTCTTCTCTTCTATTCTATTCTATTCTCTTCTATTCTATCCTTGTATTATTACTTTAATCTTCTCCTTAATAAATGATGCTAATCAAAAAATTAGGGGATTCTGTTTCTTGGACTATTTCCAGTCTAGCTTGTTATACAAGAAGTCTGATACTTTTTATTTCTTTTCCATGGACTAGAATTTTCTGAGATGATCATGGCATGAAGAATATGTGGTTTTGTTTGTAATATCATACATATTACATGGGAATGTGTTTCTGAATTCATGTTGGAAAAGAAAGTATGAACTTGCAGTTTGTATATTTAGCAGGCAATCAAACTGTTACGTTGAAAAGGTGCCTTGTCTTTGACAAGACCTGAATGTGAATCACTAGAGAATGATATTTAATCACTGAGTACTTTGTAGGTATCTGCTAAAACTTGGAGAAACCAAACTAAGCCTGGCTTCAAGTTGGACATTAAATAGAGTTTTGTTGTCATCCAATACTTCCTTTGCTGTTTATTATAAATGTATATTTTTAAAAAATTCTTTCTTTCCCCCTTCTACGTGGGGTTTGTGTTTTCTCTCTTTTATCTAACATCCTTTCAATGTCTTTTGTTGTCTTCCACCAATTTAAAACACAGTTTAAAAACTGCAGTTGATTTCAATTACCCGCCTCCCCCTTTGGGATTATTGTTTTTTTTAAAAACCCATACACATACAAAATAACAGAGAGACCCCTTTGATGGTTTCCATGGTAAAGTATTAAATGCCTATTTGGGAAGAACTTGGAACATTTGTCTAGCTCTCACCTTTTCATGTCCTCCCTCCCAGCACATACAATTGCTGGGGATGCTGATTAAAAAATGCCAGGCTGCTACCATCAAGGCTTAATACCAGCCTGTGTAGGACATGCCAATAAACATGGGTATGTGTGAGGGGGAGGTAGGGGATACAGCAAAGCAGCAGCAACTGTATTTTTCTTTTTCTTTGGTGATGCACAAATTAGCCTATTTTCAGTATATATAAATTTGCATGTGTTTATCTGCATGTTTATTCCATCCCCTTTCCTCAGCAGCCTATAATTTGTATACAGGGAATTAGCATTTAAATACATATTTAAAAATGCATTTTCTCTTTGCATATTTCTAAGTGTAAGTGGCTGTATTTTTCCCCATTGACTTGTGTTAGGAACCCACAGCTCAAAAATCTGTTTTATCCAGAGCAGGGAGAGTTACTTGCAATAACTCTCCTGTTTCTTGCATTTTCCAAGGTGAGAACATGGCTTTGCCCTTAGTGCTTGGTAATATGTTTTCCATGACACTTCTGCTCCTTCAAAATATATCGTCTACAGAACATGATGCAGATCCATCAAATGAACTAAGTAGGACAAACCTTCTACTCTGATGAAACCGGCCAACCAAGTGGCTCTCTACCTCCTTGTCCCAAAGGTGCTTTTTCAAAAGGCAACTGACCTTCTTTGCTTTCGCTTGAAGATGTTTTGCTTCTCATCCAAGAAGCTGCTTCAGTTCTGACTGAATGATGGAGAATGGGAGGATTTATATTTCTTGCAATCATCTAGTTGATAGTACTCTTTCTGAGAGTCACTGAGGCCACTTGGGGGTTTATCTGTGTCCTCAGGGTCACCTGAATAATGCAAATGGATGTGGAACCTTCTTGGAACTGTTAAAAGGACTGTGTTGTAAACAGGATATAGTGGTGTTGTATCCCTCCTCCTCTGTTGAGAGAGGACTGTTCAATCTTAATGTAGATGGTCTCTTTGACTCCTAATTCAAACCAGTGGTCCTCTCTGTCCAGAATGGGACTTCAAAATCTCCTTGGGCATGTCTTCTTTGGTAGCTGGGAAGAACCAAGCCTCTTCCTACAGCCACATTTTCTTTTTGATTCTGGTAGAAATATCAGTCTTATGAAACAAACTTCCTGAGCTCAATATTCCTACTGGTGTTCATATATTCATATACAAGGACCAGTAATCTCTGGAGAAGCTGGTCCAATTTGTTTATCTGGAATAAAGGATGTATCTCAGTATCTCCCATTGCTTTGACATTATTAAACAATGTCAGAGTTTGGTGCAGCACACACAATCAGACACAATTAAATGAACTTTAGCAGGATTCAAATTATATAAGAAACTTCTTTATCTACAATACCATACAGGAGAATTCAGCATACAACATCAGGAAAACAGAAACAATATTCATAGAAGCAAGTCATTACAGAGTAGAGTGATACAGAAGCTAATATATTGTACAGAGGCTCCCATTCAGTGGTGAAATCTGAACCGGTTTACTACTAGTTCACTGGCTGCGCATGTGCGCTGTACGTACATGCAAGTGTGCACCATGCACCAAATGCAAAGTGCACATGCAGTGCATGGCAAAAAGAGGCATGTGATAAGTAGAACAGCATGCACGGGGGGGGGGGGTGATCAGCTGTGGCGTGTGATCTTTTTTTTACTTTTAAAAGTATTTTTTTACTAACTATTTGGTCAAAGAGATTGTAGAAAAAATGCTTTTAAAAGTAAAAAAAAAGGCTCTGTTGATCGTGCGGCTCAGCTGTGATTGTCAGAGCTTTCTTTTTTACCTTTTAAAAGCATTTTTTACAACCTATCTGGCTGAATAGATTGTAAGATTGTAGATTTTTTACTTTTAAAAGTAAAAAAAAGGCTCTGATGATCGCGTGGCTCAGCTGAGAATGGGCGGGGGGGAGGGGTAAGGATTTTTGCTACCGGTTCTCCAAATCACCCTCCGCCATTGCTACTGGATCAGCTGATCCATTCCAAACTGGGAGCATTTCACCCCTGTTCTCATTACAGAGAGCAAACCAACTCTTATATACACTTCAGCAAGTCTAAGCCACGCCCAGATCCCAAATTGTTTCTTATGGCCCCATACAAACAAATATGTTTCAGCTGCCAAACAGCCCTCATTGGCTGACCCAGTTGCCATGTCCTATTCCAGTTCATAAATATAAATATAAACAATCAACTTGGATGTCAGGCGTGCCTCCTTTAACACTCAAGAAAGAAAACCCCCAACGCCATGATTTATAGAGAAAGGTATCTTTTACTGAGAGTAACTGATTGCACCGAAGTAAAGCAAGTTCTGAATAGTAGGAGTGTCTTACACATACATATCCCTCATATGTCCCTCCTCCCTCCAAAGGTCAAACAGCCAGGTCCAATCCATTTCTCATCAGGTATCACGTGGTGTTCTTTTTCCGATGGTGTTCACTTTTCTGGTATGCAGATTCCGTTGGTATCAGCCCACTTCTTGGAATTTGAATCCATGGGTTTCGTTTCAAGATAAAACTCCTCCCTTCTCCTTATGGCAGCTGAAGCAGCCTTAAAGGAACGTTACCCCATTCCCAATACTTAACACTAAAGAAAGCAATATAACAATTAACTAAACAGTAAAACGATTAACTAAGTAATAAAACAATTAAAATAGCACGTGGAGGCTGACATTCAGCCCTCCTGCAGAAAGGACATTAGTCCTAGAAGGAAAAGAGAGATTAGTTAAGGTTTGTCAGGATACTTCTCATAGAATAGTGCTAGTTTCCTGGGGGCCCAAACATCCTCCTTGTTCACCCATTCCACTTGGGACAAAAGGAAATGTTTCCAGGCCACTAGATATTGGACTTTACCCCTGTGTTTTCTAGAGTCTAGAATTTCTTTAACTTCAAAATGTTGTTCTCCTTCAATGAGAATTGGTACTGGAGGAGTAGTAACTAAGGATCTAATAGAGGATGTGTGTTCAAGTTTCACTAAACTAACATGGGAAACAGGGTGAATTCTTCACAAAGTTTTTGGTAGTTGGTAGTTCAACTGACAAGCCTCGGTGATGTGGCCTTTTTGCTGGCAGCAGTGGCAAATCACTTCTTTAAACTGGCAAGCCAATCTTGTGTGGAATCCCATGCATCCCGAGCAACAGGATTGTTGGGCGTCCTCATCTCTGTGGCTTCCTTGTCTGTCCGGGTGCATGCGATGTATGGTGTCATTGTCCACCCCCTCGTCCTCTTCCTCCAAGTCTTCTAACAGGACTTTGGGCTCTCAGTAGCTCTGGTGAACTCTGCTGGCTCTCTTGATATCCACGGCCGAGGATCCACGGCCGAGGATCCACGGCTGAGGTGTCTGAGGTTTCGGCCACTCTCGCTTCCTCAACAGCATCCTTGAAAGATACCCCTCATCTCACCAGCAGTTTCTTTTGAAGGGTTAGGTCTCTCATGCCCAGGAGGATGTGGTCTTTCATTATTTCTTCTGGGTTTATGAATTTGTACTTCGATGCGATTTCTCGTAGTTCTGCCACGAAGTCGTTGATGCTTTCTCCTTCTCGTTGGTACTGCCAGTAAAACTCTACTGACTCCCTACTAACCATGGGGGTCACGGTTGGAGTGTAGTGGTCCCACAATGTGCTAGGCAGCGTTGTCCATGAGACAGATTCGATATCTGTGGGAGAGACTAGGGTCCGCTCCATTTTATAGAGCTTCGGGCCGCAGTTGGTCAGGAAGATGGCTCATTTGTGGTCGTCCAGTAGTTGTTTGTCTACAGGAACATCCTGAAATGGCTCATGTAAGTGTGCCATTCTTCCATCTGTGGATGGGAGGTTGCTTGGGCTGGCGTGGTCTGGGCAGCCATCGTTAGGTTGGCCAGTGGAGTGTCTCTGATAGCTAAGATGGCCGCGGCTGCCATGAGGTGATGGTTAGTTCCTCTGTCCTTCTTGCAATCCCACCTTCGTCGCCAGTGTTAGATCGAGGCAAGGAAGAGATGACAGGAACTTTCAACCCTTTATTTGCTCAGCAAAATCCAAATACAAACAGCTCAGCAGCTGCTGAGCCTCACTTTTTATAGAGCTCCAGCATGCAAGCCGGCCACTGACAGTGCTTTACATTTCCCGCCACTGAATCAACCAATCAGTGGCCGCTATGAAAATGGCTCATGTACGTACGTAACACCACCAAAAACCTTTCAGGTTTAGTGATCAGGTAGTAGGAAGCTGATAACTTTCTCAGAGCAACGATAATTATCTGGTGTTTTCCCCAAATTTAGTAATGGTCTGAAGATTTAGCATACCCTATTTCTTCCTTTTTAATCTCAGGTTGGGGCAATCATGGCTCTAGTGTGAGATCTTTGATGCTCTCTGAGCTTGGTGATTTTCTTGCAGGCATTTCATTACCAAACTAGGTAACATCATCAGTGCTATATTACCAGTTTGGTTATGAAACTTCTTCAGGAAAACTAGGATGCTCAGAGAGCACCAAAGATTTTATAATTTAACCCTGAGCTACAAATGTTCACTTCTACTATGCCCTTAGAGTTTGGAAATTTACTGCCATTTACTTATTTGCTGGCAAATTTCAATAGCACTACCCTAGAAGGAGGATTCCCAGGCCATAAAAACAGGTTTTGGGAGCTGCATGCCTTCCCTGGACCAGCTGTGCCTTACATTCAATAGAAGACAATTGATAGATTACTGTGCATTGGTTGAGAAAGTCTTTTACGTGTTTTTCCATATCTTTTAGATAATTTTAAAATTGGCACAATCAACTACAAAAGGCACATTATTAGTTCTGATGGTAACCTTCACTCCTTACTTCATGCAGATTTTTGCAAACAGGAATATTAAACATCACCATCCAAACTGTTTCTTTGCTATATAATTTGTCTTTCCCTTAAGGCAACTAACACTACTTCTGCCACTGTAAGATTTGTGAGTGAGAAGTAGTGGGTTGTTACTCTTCTGGCCCACTTAATTACATTCCCATTTATTTAGGAATGGAGCTGACATGTAATTATTTTCATGATTAACACACTTGTTCAACTAATTGTAATTATATCTTATAATCACAGTTATGATCATTCATTACTCACTCTGATCTTGTTTAGATGTTTTCTTTATAGAAGTTTCAAGAAGTTGCAGTCATATGATAACCCACTTGAGTAACCACAGTAGCAAATTTTCTGAAATTCTATCATACCCTCCACATTAATAATGGAGATGTTAGTAAATATCAATATAAAATGAATCTTCTGAAGCACAAAATGGAGAAAATATAGGAGTTCTGAAATCTTTTCGTTTGCCTGGTCCCATGATAGTAAATTATAAAAATTTGGATTTTTTTTTCATTCTGAAATGTGGTTTATTAAGAATCCATCTTAGAGCTGAATCAATAGGTTATATAGATTTAAAATTTTGGATTGTAAATTGAAGACCCTTAGTGCAGATTTTTTTTTTAAAAAATCACAAATACTTTGCATTTGCAGATGGAAGATGAGAATAAATACCGTAGTAGATTTATCACCAGCCATTGGACTTAAAATTTACATCTTAAGAAAACCCCTCCAGAATTAATGTGGACCTGAAAATTGATATAGAAAATCTTGGAGCTCAAATCAAACAGAAAGTAGGATGCATAAATCACCCCAAAGCAGATTTAAACTGGTAATTAATTTCAATATGTTGATCCAATCTTTTTCAGATTCATGAGTCTCTTGAAAAGTTCATCTGCTTTGAAGTTTTGTTTGATATCATTGTATTGAATATATTTGACCTGAAGATTCAATTCCATTAAACTATGTGTGCAAAAGTCCATTGTATCTCTGGATAGCTTGGATCCAATATATGTCAATTCAGTTTGAAGATTCAGTAAAAAGGATTGGTTAAATCAGATTTTTTTCAAATTGAAGCTTCTAATAGAATTTCCAATAGTTTATATTGTTCTTGGTATTGGGCTTCTCCAATACTGATCAGATGAATTTAACTTCATTATTGCACATTCCATTCCATTCCATTCCATTCCATTCCAAGCATTGCAGTGGCCTAGAAGTGAAGATGCAGAAGACTGAGAGTTCAATCCTAGGCAGCAGCAGATGTTTCTCTATGAGGATGGAAAGAGAAAATATCTGCTGCAAACTCTGCATAAGTGTTAGGATGGGTACCTGGCCAGTAAATGCTCAGCTCCATTCAGTCACCCTTACTACATCCCAATAAAAGGGATTACAGGGTCGTAAAAAGAAAAAAAATACATATTCCATTCCCATCTATACAGAGACTGTGCTATATGATGACTAGCTACTTAACAGCAGATATTAAGTAGAAATAATACCATAGTCTCATAATCTCTGGGTTCACTGCAGCATTAAATTATAATATGACTCCCCCACCTTGCATAAAATAAAAATGGAGTCACTAAATAAACTATGGTTTATTTTAGGCAATAAACTGAAATTTGAAGTCATGGCTTGTTTGCTTATACATTGCAGGCTGGATTAATGTACTGTATACACAAAAATGTTCAATTCCTTACTGATGTTCCAGACCTATTCCTAGTTTCTTTTTACCTAATTTCCAAGCTTCTAATTAATCCACAAAAAAGTAACTCAAGAAGAATCCAAAATGGAATAAAAGCAAGTTAGAGATGAATTACACTAGCCATTACTACTTTGCTTGTCTGCAGAGCTCACTCTTGTTCAGCATATCCTTATCCTCTCATCTTCCTTATCCTTTCATCTTCCTGGGTGACCTCAACCTACCTCTTATCAATTGGATGACAAACGAATGTACAACTGAACCCATCCATACCACCCTGTACAATGCTGTTACAAATCTAGGTCTTGATCAACTAGTAACTAACAATACAAGACTCAACAACTGCCTTGACCTCATCTTCTGCAACAATGCAAACTCAATTTATGGACTACAAATAAAAGGACCCTTTTCCAACAGTGACCACAGCATGATGTTTAAAGGCGATCATGTGCTCCGGCCGCTCAGTCCTTACTCGTTCCCCGGATGGCCAAGATCCTCAGAGCTTGGGTCTTCGGCTGATGCTGTGCAATGCCCGGTCCGTGGTAAATAAGGCTCCCTTGATTTATGATCTTATACAGAGGGAGTCCGCGGACTTTACGGGCATTACGGAGACCTGGTTGGGCACAGAGGGGGGTGTTCCCCTGGTTGAACTGTGCCCTCCGGGTTTCCGTGCATTTCATCAGCCGAGGGCCCAAGGTAGGGGTGGGGGGGTGGCGGTTGTGATTAATGAAAGTCTAGAGCCGAGGGAGTCCACTGTGCCTCAGATATCTGGTTGTGAATCCCTCCTTGTGAAGTGGGGCCATAGGAATCAGATGGGTCTGTTGATCACGTACCTGGCTCCTTGCTGCGTGACTACAGCCCTGCCTGAGCTGCTGGAGGTGCTTGCCGGGGTGGCAGTTGAGACTCCCAGACTTTTGGTCATGGGGGATTTCAACTTGCCATCGGCCGGCTTGTCATCGACGGTAGCTCAGGAGTTCCAGGCTTCCATGACGGCCATGGACCTGATTCAAGTAATTGATGGCCCTACACACATGGGAGGAGGCACACTAGATTTGATTTTTATCTCTGGACAGTGGATTAATGATCTGGTATTAGGAGATTTAGTAACGGAACTGGTGTCATGGTCGGATCATTTTCTCCTTCGCCTGGACTTTTGGACCGCCGCTCACCACCGCAGGGAAACGGAGCCAATGCGTTGGTTCCGTCCCAGGCGCCTGATGGACCCTGAGAGGTTCCAGACGGAGCTTGGGCCGTTTCCTGAGGATCTTGCCCACAGCACGACTGAAGAACTAGTTGCGGCCTGGGAGCGGGCCGCGGCTGGGGCTTTGGACCGTGTCGTGCCTTTGCGGCCTCTGACCCGGCGTAGATCTCACTTGGCTCCCTGGTTCTCTGAGGAGCTGAGGGAGATGAAACGCCGGAGAAGACGCCTAGAGAGTGCCTGGAGGTCTAGCCGTTCCGAGGCTGATCAGACACTAGTGAGTTCTTTTCTAAGACCTACCTAGTGGCAATGAGGGAGGCGAAACGTTCCTACGTTTCCACCCTCATTGCATCGGCAGATAACCGCCCGGCCGCCCTGTTTCGGGTGACTCGCTCCCTCCTTCAACAGGGGGCGGATGACCCTACAGGACGTGCCGAGGAGTTTAACGGTTATCTATACGATAAAATCGTTCAGCTTCGGGATAGTTTAGACCAAAATTGCGATGATCCAAGTGGGATGGCAGAGGCACGTCTTGTTGAGGTTATTTGGGATGAGTTTGAGACTGTGGCTCTCGAGGACGTGGACAGGTTACTGGGGAGGCTACATGCGACCACATGTTTACTGGACCCGTGTCCTTCCTGGCTAGTGCTGGCTACTCAGGAAGTGACACGAGGCTGGCTCCAGGGAATTATAAATGCTTCATTGTTGGAAGGGGTTTTCCCCGCTGCCTTGAAAGAGGCGGTGGTGAGACCCCTCCTCAAGAAGCCTTCCCTGGACCCAGCTATTTTGGGTAATTATCGTCCAGTCTCCAACCTTCGCTTTGTAGCAAAGGTTGTAGAGAGTGTGGTTGCATGGCAGCTTCCCCGGTACCTGGATGAAGCTGTCTATCTAGACCCGTTCCAGTCTGGCTTCCGGGCCGGTCACAGTACGGAGACAGCTTTGGTCGCATTGGTGGATGACCTCTGGAGGGCCAGGGATAGGGGTTGTTCCTCCGCCCTGGTCCTATTAGATCTCTCAGCGGCTTTTGATACCATCGACCATGGTATCTTGCTGCACCGGTTGGAGGGGTTGGGAGTGGGAGGCACCGTTTATCGGTGGTTCTCCTCCTATCTCTCCGACCGGTCGCAGACGGTGTTGACAGGGGGGCAGAGGTCGACCGCGAGGCACCTTACTTGTGGGGTGCCTCAGGGATCGATTCTCTCGCCTACCCTGTTCAACATCTACATGAAGCCGCTGGGTGAGGTCATCAGTGGTTTCGGGGTGAGTTATCATCTGTACGCTGATGATACTCAGCTGTACTTTTCCACCCCGGACCACCCCAATGAAGCTGTCGAAGTGCTGTCCCGGTGTCTGGAAGCCGTACGGGTCTGGATGGGGAGAAACAGACTCAGGCTCAATCCCTCCAAGACGGAGTGGCTGTGGATGCCGGCACCCCGGTACAGTCAGCTGCAGCCGCAGCTGGCTGTGGGGGGCGAGTTATTGGCCCCAACGGAGAGGGTGCGCAACTTGGGTGTCCTCTTGGATGGGCGGCTGTCGTTTGACGATCATTTGGCGGCCGTCTCCAGGAGGGCCTTCCACCAAGTACGCTTGGTGCACCAGTTGCGCCCCTTCCTTGACCGGGATGCCTTATGCACGGTCACTCATGCCCTTGTCACTTCCCGCTTGGACTATTGCAATGCTCTCTACATGGGGCTGCCCTTGAAGTGCACCCGGAGGCTGCAGCTAGTCCAGAATGCAGCTGCGTGGGTAATAGTGGGAGCGACTTCTGCTCCCATGTAACACCAATCCTGCGCAGTTTGCACTGGCTTCCTGTGGTCTTTCGGGTGCGCTTTAAGATTTTGGTTACCACCTTTAAAGCGCTCTATGGCTTAGGACCCGGGTACTTACGGGACCGCCTGCTGTTACCTTTTGCCTCCCTCCGACCCGTACGCTCACACAGAGAGGGCCTTCTCAGGGTGCCGTCCGCCAAGCAATGTCGGTTGGCAGCCCCCAGGGGAAGGGCCTTCTCTGTTGGAGCTCCTACGCTCTGGAATGAACTTCCCCCTGGTTTACGTCAAGTGCCTGATCTTCGGACCTTTCGGCGTGAGCTGAAAACGCACCTATTTATTCAAGTGGGACTGGATTGAAATTTTATTGGGGTATTTATGTCTTAAGATTTTAAACTGTTTTAAAATTTCGGCCATATTATAATATTTCTTTTTAACTTCTTTTTAATGTTTATATATTGAATTTTTACTTGGCTGTACACCGCCCTGAGTCCTTCGGGAGAAGGGCGGTATAAAAATCGAAATGAATAAATAAATAAATAAATAAAATGATAGACTTTTGTCTCAATATAAGCCCTTACAATAATCTCCATAATAATGGTATTCCAAACTACAATTTCAAAAAAGCCAACTATGATCTTATAGACACTGACCTCTCATCTCTTGACTGGCAAATTCTATTCTCTAACTGTATCACTGCTGAAGACCACTATAGTGTTTTCCTATTTGAAGTCAACAGAGTCATTAAACTATATGTACCACAAACCACCACCAAAATCAGGAAAAACAAATTACCCATATCAATAAAAAAGCTCCAATCCAAAAAAAAAAAAAAAATCCCTCTGGCGAAAAAACAAAACTCGCTATGTAGCCAACTTTAAAAACCGCTACAAAAATATATGCAACCAAATAAAGATTGAATGCACCAATTACCACATCAAACAAGAAGACCATCTTCTGCCCACAAAATCCAATCGTGCTTTCTATAATTTTGTAAACAACAAATTTAAAGACACGAGTTCCATCCCCCCCCCTAAAAATATCTAATGGTAAAGAATGTAATGATGAAACAGTTAAAGCAAACCTCTTTAACACATTCTTCGGCTCAGTCTTTGTTAACAGTAATAGCTCATACCCAACATTCCCCAATCGTACCAACAATAATTACAATGATCTAACACAAATAGATTTCACAGAAGATAATGTTGAAAAGGCTCTTCGCAGACTGAAACCATCTCTATCTACTGGACCTGATGGTGCATACTTCTTAAAAAAGCTCTCCACTGTTATAGCAGAACCCCTAAGCATAATCTTTGAAAAGTCTTTCAGGACCAGCTCCCTCCCCAAACTATGGTCACTAGCCACGGTCATCCCTGTCTTCAAAAAAGGAGACCCCAGCCTAGTTGAAAATTACAGACCAATTTCCTTATGCTGTGTCACCTGCAAAGTAATAGAATCAATCATCAACCAATCCATCACCCTCCACCTAGAAACAAACAACCTACTCTCTAAGAAACAATTTGGTTTCAGAAAAAACTTATCCTGTAATTTACAACTTCTTCACTGCAAAAACATGCAAATCTTGATCAGGGCAAAGCAATAGATGCAATTTACATAGACTTCTGTAAAGCTTTTGACTCAGTGGTACACGACAAACTTCTTCCAAAACTAAAATCCTATGGTATCTCTGGACCCCTCCATAATTGGATAACAGCGTTCCTGTCAAACAGACAACAAGTGGTCAAAATAGGCAGTGCCTTATCAAATCCTGCACCTGTCAATAGCAGTGTCCCCCAAGGCAGCATTCTAGGACCAATACTCTTCATATTAAACATTAACGACCTCTGTGACCATATTATAAGTAATTGTGTTCTCTTCGCCGATGATGTTAAACTATTTAACACTACCAACAATACGGCTACCCTTCAAAAAGACCTTGACTTTGTGTCAGAATGGTCAAAAATTTGGCAACTCCAAATCTCAACCAGCAAATGCTCTGTCTTACACATTGGAAAAAAGAATCAGAACACTAAATACAAGCTTGATGGACATTACCTTATAGATGACCCTCACCCCATCAAAGACCTTGGAGTTTTCATATCAAATGATCTAAGTGCCAAAGCCCACTGCAACTATATCGCCAAAAAGGCTTTAATAGTTGTAAACTTAATCTTACGTAGCTTCTTCTCCAGAAATATTATACTACTAACCAGAGCATACAAAACATTTGAAAGACCAATTCTCAAATACAGCTCGCCTGTCTGGAACCCACACCTCATTTTGGACATTAATTAATTAATTTTATTTGTCATAACAATATATCACACAAAAGATTATATAGTATATAAACATATATATGAGGAAATATAAGGAGGTATAAGCATATACATATACATACAGATATATATATATATATATATATATATATATATATATATATATATATATATATATATATATATATAAATATATATATGTAGATCTTTGGTTATTCGGTTTTCTCCCGTAAAATTGGAAGTGTCTTGGCGATGTTTCAACAAAGTCTCATTCGTCATCTTCAGGCTTCAGCTTCAGGCTTCTGGGAGCAATGTGTGACTGCAGCTGTTTCTTCCTTTTAACTGCTAGTGGGGTTTGAACTGATTGGGTGGGAGCTTGGCTGTGCTCTGATTGGATGGGGTTTTTGTGCTCTGATTGGATGGGGTGTGTCCTCTTTGGGTGGGGGCTTGGTTGTGCTCAGATTAGTCTGAGCTGCAGGGGGATTTGAGCTGGTGAGCTGCACAGCTGTTGTCCGGCTTCGTGTTCGCGGTCGTGCCACATCTTCACAGTGGGTGTCAGTCTGCTGCATGTATGGATTGGAGGGGTTTGAAATGGCCAATGTTGCAGCTGCGGTCTGGCTTCTGGTCCTTAATCGTGCTTCATGATCAGTGTGGGTTTGGGTCTGCTTTCTGGGTGGATGTGTGGTGGTGACATCCTGTGTGGACCTCGTGAGTGTGGGTCTGGTGTCATTCCTCGTGTTAGGGACACGTTTGTCAATAAGAACAGGTTTCCAAATGGCTGGTAGGCGGGAGGTATCATCTCTTTTGTTCATGCTGTGTGGGCGTTTTTCTATCTCGATGGCTTCTCTGATTATTCTGTTGTTAAAGTGTTCAGTTTTGGCGATAGTTCTGGTCTTTTTAAAGTCAATAGCGTGTCCTGTGGCTTTAAGGTGTTGGACCAGGGAAGAAGTTGGTTCCTCTTTTTTGACTGAGTTCTTGTGTTCTTCGATGCGTGCACTTATTCTTCTGTTGGTTTGTCCAATGTATGTGGTGGGGCAGGCGGTGCATGGGATTTCATATACTCCTTGATTTTCTAACTTTTCAGCAAAGAGAACACAATTACTTAAGATATGGTCACAAAGATCATTTATGTATAGTATGAAGAGTGTTGGTCCACGAATGCTGCCTTGAGGAACGCCACTCTTGACAGGAACAGGATTTGATAGATCATTGCCAATTTTGACCACTTGTTGTCTGTTGGACAGAAAAGCAGATATCCATTTGTGGCGGGGTCCTGAAATGCCATAGGATTTTAGTTTTAGGAGAAGTTTATCATGTACTACTGAGTCAAAAGCTTTGCAGAAGTCTATGTAGATTGCATCTATTGTTTTGCCTTGATCAAGATTTATAGTCCATATGTTTTTACAGTGGAGAAGTTGTAAGTTACATGATAATTTTTTCCTGAAACCAAATTGTTTATTAGAGAGTAGGTTGTTTGCTTCTAAGTGGAAGGTAATGGATTGGTTGATGATTGATTCCATAACTTTGCAGGTGATGCAGCTCAGAGAGATTGGTCTGTAATTTTCAACTAAGCTGGGGTCTCCTTTTTTGAAGATTGGGATGACTGTGGCTAGTGACCAAAGTTTGGGAAGGGAACTGGTCGTGAAAGCTTTATCGAAGATTATGCTTAGGGGTTCTGCTATATTAGTGGAAAGTTTTTTAATTAATACAATTAAATATTAATTAAATATTAATCAATTAATACAATTGAGCGTGTCCAGAAACATTTTACAAGAAGAGTTTTCCACTCCTCTGTTCACAACAAAATACCTTATGCCACCAGACTTGAAATCCTGGGTTTAGAAAATTTAGAACTCCGCCACCTTCGGCATGACCTGAGTTTAACTCATAGAATCATCTGCTACAATGTCCTTCCTGTCAGTGACTACTTCAGCTTCAACCACAACAATACACGAGCACACAATAGATTTAAACTTAAAGTGAACCGCTTCAATCTTGATAGTAGAAAATATGACTTCAATAACAGTGTTATTAATGCCTGACTCTGTGGTCTCTTCCAAAAATCCCCAAAGCTTTAACCAAAGACTATCTACTATTGACCTCACCCCATTCCTAAGAGATCTGTAAGGGGCATGCATAAGAGCACCAGCATGCCTAATGTTCCTGTCCTAATGTTCCCTTTGATTGTATCCTATTCGTATAGTTACTACATGCTTATTCGGGTTTTCTCCCGCGTAAAATTGGAAGTGTCTTGGCGACGTTTCGACGAAGTCTCATTCGTCATCTTCAGGCTTCAGCTTCGTGCTTCTGGGAGCAATGTGTGATTGCAGCTGTTTCTTCCTTTTTAACTGCTAGTGGGGGTTTGAACTGATTGGGTGGGAGCTTGGCTGTGCTCTGATTGGATGTGGGTTTTTTTGTGCTCTGATTGGCTGGGGGTGTGTCCTGTTTGGGTGGGGGCTTGGTTGTGCTCAAATTAGTCTGAGTTGCAGGGGGATCTGAGCTAGTGAGCTGCACTGCTGCTGTTTGGCTTCGTGTTCGTGGTCGTGCTACATCTTCGTAGTGGGTGTCAGTCTGCTGCATGTATGGATTGGAGGGGTTTGAAATGGCTAATGTTGCAGCTGCGGTCTGGCTTCTGGTCCTTGGTCGTGCTTCCTGATCAGTGTGGGTTTGGGTGTGCTTTCTGGGTGGATGTGGTGGTGACATCCTGTGTGGACCTCGTGAGTGTGGGTCTGGTGTCATTCCTCGTGTTAGGGACACGCTTGTCAATAAGGGCAGGTTTCAAATGGCTGGTAGGCGGAGGTATCATCTCGTTTGTTCATGCTGTGTGGGCGTTTATCTCGATGGCTTCTCTGATTATTCTGTTGTTAAAGTGTTCAGTTTTGGCGATAGTTCTGGTCTTTTAAAGTCAATATCGTGTCCTGTGACTTTAAAGTGTTGGACCAGGAAGAAGTTGGTTCCTCTTTTGAATGAGTTCTTGTGTTCTTCAATGCGTGCACTTATTCTTCTGTTGGTTTGTCCAATGTATGTGGTGGGGCAGGCGGTGCATGGGATTTCATATACCCTTGATTTTCTAACTCAATTTTGTCTTTGGGGTTTCTTAGGATGGTGGATATTTTTGGTTTGTGCAGAATGCTGTCTTGATGTTATGTTTGTGGAGGATCTTGCTGATTCTGTCTGTGGTGCCTTTTATATATGGGAGGAGGGCTGTGCCATTTTCTTGCTCTCTGTCTTGGGTTTTAGTGGGGGGTTCTTTTTGGATTAGTTTGGTAATCTTATTTCTCTGGAATCCATTGGATGTTAGTACGTTTGTGAGAGTGTGTAGTTCGGTTTTTAGGTGTTGTTCGTCAGCTAAGCATTTTGTTCTAGAGATGAGTGTCTTGGCTACGGAGTTGATCTGTGCTGGGTGGTGGTGTGAGAGTGCATGCAGATAGCGGTTTGTGTGTGTTTTCTTCTGGTAGATGGTGTGTCCTAGGGAGCCATTGGGTTTCTTGTAGACTAAGACATCTAGGAAGGGAAGTTGGTTGTTAACTTCTGTTACCATGGTGAACTGTATTTTGGGGTGTAGGCTATCACACACCTCAATAGCACACATTGAAGAACACAAGAACTCATTCAAAAAAGAGGAACCAACTTCTTCCCTGGTCCAACACTTTAAAGTCACAGGACACGATATTGACTTTAAAAAGACCAGAACTATCGCCAAAACTGAACACTTTAACAACAGAATAATCAGAGAAGCCATCGAGATAGAAAAACGCCCACACAGCATGAACAAACGAGATGATACCTCCCGCCTACCAGCCATTTGGAAACCTGCCCTTATTGACAAACGTGTCCCTAACACGAGGAATGACACCAGACCCACACTCACGAGGTCCACACAGGATGTCACCACCACACATCCACCCAGAAAGCACACCCAAACCCACACTGATCAGGAAGCACGACCAAGGACCAGAAGCCAGACCGCAGCTGCAACATTAGCCATTTCAAACCCCTCCAATCCATACATGCAGCAGACTGACACCCACTACGAAGATGTAGCACGACCACGAACACGAAGCCAAACAGCAGCAGTGCAGCTCACTAGCTCAGATCCCCCTGCAACTCAGACTAATTTGAGCACAACCAAGCCCCCACCCAAACAGGACACACCCCCAGCCAATCAGAGCACAAAAAAACCCACATCCAATCAGAGCACAGCCAAGCTCCCACCCAATCAGTTCAAACCCCCACTAGCAGTTAAAAAGGAAGAAACAGCTGCAATCACACATTGCTCCCAGAAGCACGAAGCTGAAGCCTGAAGATGACGAATGAGTCTTCGTCGAAACGTCGCCAAGACACTTCCAATTTTACGCGGGAGAAAACCCGAATAACCAAAGACCAAAGACCTACATACAAACACCCGCGAAAACCTCAGAAAACATATATATATATATATGTATATATATGTATATGTACATATATATATATATGTATATATATATATATGATAGCAGCATATACATTCTATCTGCCACTTTGATGAGTTAAGAATTAATGAATTACCCTGTGGGAGGAGCAGACAAGACTTGCTTATCTGTATATGTAGAAGAAGTGGCTCTTTGATTTGACTTACTCATGTCCACCAAGTCTATCTTTTTGGGCTCCTGTAGCTGATTCCTATATTTTATATAAATGTAATGTTTCTGCTTTTCCTATTCTTAAATCATGGATTGTATGACTTCTTTCTTGCAAAAATCTTGGTTTATCAGCATAATTTAAGCACCATCCTTCTTAAATTCCTGATGGGAACTACACCCTCATTTTTAATGGTAAGCTATGCTTTCCTCCTTATTTTTCCTCCATCTTAAATAACATGTTTTACTGAAGCCAGCTTGGACCTTGGTGACACTAAAGAAAATATATTTTCATTAGAATTACCACTTGATCTATTTCATGGCAGCCTGTTGGAAGGTGCATATTTTTCCTTTTATAGTTTTATGTATTTATGAGCTAGTTTGGGTTTGTTCTTAGAAATATGCATCTACTTGATCGTACATTATGTGGTGGTCTCAAATGTGCTTTGTCTAAGCATCTAAAAATGAAGAGTGAATTAGACATGTGTAGGTGGAACCATTGTAGCTCAAATTCTTACCAGTATCAAATTGTGACTCTTTGGAGATGTAGTGCTGGACCATAGCTATAACATTAGGTCATACTCTATGGGAATTTAAACAATTCCAATAGGACTAACTAAGTTGCAGAAACTCTCCGTCCATCCCCTCACTGATCTTGTTTCCATCCATCTTCTTCCTCCTGTTTCGCCATTAAAAAGAAGCATGCTGAAACTCCCTGATCTGCCATGAACTTACATAGATGATTTAGAGTCACACAAGCTGGCATACTAAGAATTGTAATGTGTAATGCATATATATATATATGTTACTAGGATGGTGGGCATGTCTCCTTTTACCTGAATGAAATGAAAAGCTGTTGAAGGCACAATCATCTTGAAGATGATCCATCCAAGTTTGGTTTAATGAAGAATAACTAAGAAGTGAGATGGAAGGACTTTACTTTTGTTCTTCAACTACTAGTCCCTGGCTGGCAAATTATTGGCACACAAGTTGTTTTTAAATTTTTGTAATCTTCCTTTCAGTAAAAAAAAAATCCTAAAAATAATAAATCTTCTAGGCTTATATGATGACACATAGAGATTCTCCAAGAGGCCAGAGATCTAAAAAGGAGCATTCTGCATGCACGATAGATGTCCTATCCTTGAGTTATGGATCCTCTCATTTCCTCTTAGTATAATTTCCAGAATGAGAAAAAAATATTTTGGAGTTGCTGTACTGTGCACACAGACTTGCACATCCATAAATCTGATCCAGTAGTTAATAATTGGGAGCAGCTTAATACTAATGTCATTGATGAACATTTTCTGCTCTTGTGTCTTCCCTGACTCAATTTCTTCCCCTCTCCAACATAGTCAGGAAACATCACCTTACTAATATGAATTACCTGTCATGGTAATAGATTAAAAGTAGCATCTATAATAATCCATACAGCCAAGCTGGTAATTCAGTTTAGGAGCTCTGTCAGAGTCAGTTGGAAAGAACAGCAAATCCTCCTAGCCCATATTTCTCCACTAATTGGCATAAGCCAGAGAACTTTCAAGTACATTAGCTTGCTTTGGTGCTGCTTGAACAGGGCTGCTTTGTCTATCTTCATTTACAGAGCACAACCGAATAATTTTATTGGGAACTCCCATTGTATGCACTCAAGAGCTGCTTTTCTTTCTTTCCTACTTCTTGTCCTGTTCCAGAAGAGAGGGCAGGAAACAATGGGATTAAATTCAAAAGAAGTACATTTTGACTGGCCATCTGGAAAAACAATCCCAGTTGTTTAACATTAGAATGGATCACTTTCCTTCACTTTAGATAACTAAACCAAGTTTTGATGGCTCTGGTTTAATAGCAATAGCAATTGCAACATCACTTAGATTTATATACCACTTCACAGTGCTTTACAGCCCTCTCTAAGCCATTTACAGAGTCAGCATATTGTCCCCAAAAATCTGGGTCCTCATTTTACTGATCTCAGAAGGATGGAAGGCTGAGTTAACCTTGAGTTAGTCAGGATTGAACTGCGGGCAGTAAGCAGAGTTAGCCTGCAATACTGCATTCTAACCACTGCACCATCATGGCTCATTAAGGAAGTTCCTGCAATGGCTAGGGGTGTAGACTAGATGATCTCCAAATTTCTTTCCAAACCTTTGCCATTTTTTGTCATTTCAAATCTGCTAGCTCAAAAAATATCCTGGTCCTCCAATGGTTGACTTTCTATCCTTTGTTCCTAAAATATTCTACCTGGGAAATCTTTATGAGAGATACTAACTTCAAATCCTACTTCAAGATTATTTTTTGTTATTCTATGTTGGGCATAACATGTTAGTGAAATAATGATTTTAATTGTGTATGCCACCCTGAGTCACATATCAACTGGGAGACTATATAAATTGATCTAATAAATAAATAAAATGCAAAAGAAGGCTTATTATTCCTTGGCACTCTGTTTTTCTCTTTGTTATGGGTAAGCAAAACTGTCCGTCATGGTATTTAAGGATATGCCACTTTTGTTTATTTCTTATTTTTAAAAGAAGAATGCACTAAGATTTGTAGCTTGGTGAATACTTTCCAGCCTATGCAAATTTTTGTTTGCAGTTTTTCCTTATACATGCAGATTTTGCAATATGTTTTGTTAATATATTTTGTCAGATAAGTTAACGAAGATCTTTCCTTATTATACATTTATTTATTGGTATGTTTCAAAATGTGAAGTACTAAAATTTCTAGAATAATTATATTGAATTATTGGCTCAAAATACAAAATTGAGAGTCAGTTTGGGTTAACAAAGACACCAGGCCAGAAATTGGGAGACTGAGTATTGGTCCTGCCTTAGGCACAATGCCAGCTGGGTGACCTTGAGCCAGCTACTCTCTCTTAGCCTTTGGAAGAAGAAGGCAATGACAAACCACTTCTGAAAAACATTGCCAAGAAAACCTCAGGGGCATTTCCAGGAATTAAGACTTACTCAAAGGCACAAACAAACATACTGTAAATAAATACAACATTAGATGAAGCCGCATAAGAACTAAAAAGATCTTGCATTGAGTTATAAATTGCAACATTTGTGGCCAGGTTTCTATTGCTTATATCTATGAGCCACTAAGCACATTACTGGTAATACAGAAGTAATAAACAAAATTACTGCATAATCAAATAGATAAACAGCTTTATAGAACCATAATATATTGCTTAATGTAGATTTTCAGTCTGTGCAGAGGAAAGCTTTGATTTTATGTAGTATGACGAGTCAATAACATCATGAAAACTGGGGAAGGAATGGAGCAGGCTTGATCTAGTTCTCCTTCTGAAGAGTCTTAAAAAAGTATTTAATTGTCACTGTAAATCCATCAGGCTGTGATCTGAGAACTAGTGACAGCTGAGCTCTGCATAAATCAGGAGGAGAAGCAAGGAGAAAAGGCGAATTGAAAAAAAAAGGAAAGTAAGCAGCTCCATACACATATTGAGCTCTGACTGTATTCTTTTTTGGCATGTAGCCCTCAACAGTTCATCTTCCTGGAAATTGACCTCAACAGAGAATGAATGTCCCCTATTGTGTAATGGGATACAAATATTATGCTGTAATATTTAGTTAGCTTCAGCTTCATTGTGTAGCTTAGTCTACACAATTCCATCCAAGTACCTGGGACTTTATTATGCAGTCTCAAGCACAAATTGTATCATACAAGAGTTTGTGTCAAAGAAATATTAAAAAGACCTACAGCTGTAATATTTTAAAATGAACTCTGAGGCCATGAATAATACTGTCTCCTTATCATAGAGTAGAACTTTCTAGAGCGCCTTTGTTCAGACTCCTTGGGGAAGCATGGAAAGCTACCTATACAGTGGGACAGAATGTCAAAGAAATGTATCAAGTTTCAAAAAGTGCGCTTTTGCTGTTGCAACAATAAAAAATGGACTCCCCTCTACATAGGAGACAAGATGTACCTGTCCACGAAATTTTATTTTTTATTTTTATTTATTTATTTTTGACACACAGTATATATAAGCATAAGCATGAAATAATTTTACAATATATAAGCATATATATGAGTATGAGTTGTAATAACTATATTAATTGGATATAACGAAGGAAAACAATAGGACAGGAATGGGAGGCACATTTGTGTTCTTATGCGCGCCCCTTACAGACCTCCTAGGAATGGGGTGAGGTCAATGGTAGATAGTTTTTGGTTGAAGCTTTTGAGATTTTGGGAAGAGACCACAGAGTCAGGTAGTGTATTCCAAGCATTTACAACTCTGTTACTGAAGTCATATTTTCTGCAATCAAGATTGGAACAGTTAACATTAAGCTTAAATCTATTGTGTGCAATTGAAGCTGAATTGTCTTTGACAGGAAGGACATTGTAATAGATGATTCTATGAGTTAAACTCAGGTCATGTCAAACGCGGCGTAGTTCTAAATTTTCTGATTCAGTTCTACAGAGGAATTACTGAGTCTGTCATTTGCACCTCTATCATTTGCACCTCTATAACTGTCTGGTTCGGTTCTGCAACCCAACAAGAAAAACACAGACTTCAGAGGATAATTAGAACTGCAGAAAAAATAATTACTACCAACCTGCCTTCCATTGAGGACCTGTATACTGCACGAATCAAAAAGAGGGCCGTGAAAATATTTGAAGATCCCTCGCATCCTGGACATAAACTGTTTCAACTCCTACCCTCAAAACGACGCTATAGAGCACTGCACAACAGAACAACTAGACATAAGAACAGTTTTTTCCCGAAGGCCATCACTCTGCTAGCAAATAATTCCCTCAACACTGTCAGACTATTTACTGAATCTGCACTACTATTAATCTTCTCATAGTTCCCATCACCAATCTCTTTCCACTTATGACTGTATGACTATAACTTGTTGCTGGCAATCCTTATGATTTATATTGATATATTGACCATCAATTGTGTTGTAAATGTTGTACCTTGATGAAGGTATCTTTTCTTTTATGTACACTAAGAGCATATGCACCAAGACAAATTCCTTGCGTGTCCAATCACACTTGGCCAATAAAAAATTCTATTCTATTCTAAATTTTTTAAACCCAGGATTTCAAGTCTGGTGGCATAAGGGATTTTGTTGTATTCGGAGGAGTGGAATACTCTTCTTGTAAAATATTTCTGGACACGTTCAATTGTATTGGTGTCAGAAATGTGGTATGGGTTCCAAACAGTCGAGCTGTATTCAAGAATTGGTCTAGCAAATGTTTTATATGCTCTGGTTAGTAGTGTAGTGTTTTTGGAGAAGAAACTATGCAAGATTAGGTTTACAACTTTTAAGGCCTTTTTAGCGATGTAGTTACAGTGGGCTTTGGCACTTAGATCATTTGATATGAAAACTCCAAGATCTTTAACAGGGTGGGGGTCATCAGTAAGGTAATGTCCATCAAGCTTGTACTTAGTGTTTAGGTTCTTTTTTCAATATGTAAGACTGAGCATTTGCTGATTGAGATTTGGAGTTGCCAAGTTTTAGACCATTCAGATAAGATTTCCAGATCTTTTTGGAGGATAGCTGTATTGTTGGTGGTGTTAAATAGTTTGACACCATCAGCAAAGAGGATACAATTACTTGTAATATGGTCACAGAGATCATTAATGTATAATATGAAGAGTGTTGGTCCAAGAACGCTGCCTTGGGGAACACCACTTTTAACAGGAACAGGGTTTGATAGAACATTGCCAATTTTGACCACTTATCTGTTTGATAGAAAAGCTGTTATCCAATTGTGGAGGGGTCCTGAGATGCCATAGGATCTTAGTTTTAGGAGAAGTTTATCATGTACTACTGAGTTGAAAGCTTTACAGATGTCTATGTAGATTGCATCTATTGCTTTGCCCTGATCAAGATTTGTAGTCCATATGTTTTTGCAGTGAAGAAGTTGTAAATTACATGATAATTTTTTCCTGAAACCAAATTGTTTATTAGAGAGTAGGTTGTTTGTTTCTAGATGAAGGGTAATGGATTGGTTGATGATAGAGTTCAATACTTTGCAGGTGACACAACAAAGAGAGATTGGTCTGTAATTTTCAACTAGGCAGGGGTCTCCTTTTTTGAAGATAGGGATGACCGTGGCAAGTGACCAAAGTTTGGGAAGGGAACTGGTCGTGAAAGCTTTTTCAAAAATTATGCTTAGGGTTCTGCTATATTAGTAGAAATCTTTTTTAAGAAGTATGCACACAGTCCATCTGGTCCAATAGATAGGGATGGTTTCAGTTTGCAAAGAGTTTTTTCAACATTCAAGTTCAAGTCCCACCAGGCCCAAGGTTGACTCAGCCTTCCATCCTTTATAAGGTAGGTAAAATGAGGACCCAGATTGTTGGGGGCAATAAAAGTTGACTTTGTATATAATATACAAATGGATGAAGACTATTGCTTAACACAATGTAAGCCGTCCTGAGTCTTCGGAGAAGGGCGGGATATAAATTCAAATTTTAAAAAAACCCATTATCTTCTGTGAAATCTATGACTGTTAGGTCGTTGCACTCATTGTTGGTACGATTGGGGAATGTCGGGTATAAGTCATTGCTGTTAACAAATACTGTGCCAAAGAATGTGTTGGAGAGGTTTGCTTTAACTGTTTCATCATTATATTCTTTGTTGTTAGAATCTTTTAGTGATGGGATGGATCTCGAGTCTTTAAGTTTGTTGTTCACAAAATTATAAAAAAGCACGATTGGAATTTGTGCGCAAGAGGTCTTCTTGCTTGGTGTGGTAATTGGTACATTCAGTTTTTATTTGATTGCATATATTTCTGTAGCGGTTTTTAAAATTTGCTACATAGCCCTTTTTGTTTCTTCTCCAGAGAGATTTTTTTTTGGCTTGAAGCTTTTTTATTGATATGGGTAAATTATTTTTTTCTGATTTTGGTGGTGGTTTGTGGTATGTAAAGATTAATGACTTTATTGACTTCAAGTAGGAAAACTTTATAGTGGTCTTCTGCAGTGATGCAGGTTGAGAACAGATTTTGCCAGTTAAGAAATGAGAGGTCATAGTTTATAAGGTCATAGTTGGCTTTTTTGAAATTGTAGTTTGGAATACTATTATTATGACGATTTATGTAAGGACGTATATTGAGACAAAAGTCTATCATACTGTGGTCGCTGTTGGAAAAGGGTTCTTTTATTTGTAGTCCATAAATTGAGTTTGTGTTGTTGCAGAAGATGAGGCCAAGGCAGTTGTTTAGTCTTCTATTGTTAGTTACTAATTGTTCTAGACCAAGGTTTGTAACAGCATTGCATAGGGTAGTATGGATGGGTTCAGTTGTACATTCTTTTGTTATCCAGTTAATAGAAGGTAGATTAAGGTCACCCAGGAAGATTAGAGGATATGGGCAAGAGGTAGCCCATGTTAGTAGTGTGATTAACTTGTTTGCATGAGCGATGTCGTAGTCAGGGGTTCTGTAGCATAGTAAGAATTGAAGTGTTATGTTAAGGGACAGGTCGCATAAAATAGTCTCAGGAAGAGAAAGTTTATGTGTAACTTGAATATTTTTTAGATTCAGTGACTTTTTGTAAAAGATAGCCACTCCACCTCCTCTGCGGGTTTCGCGATCTGACCAAAAAACATGATTATTTCTTTTTTTTTTATTCAAAAAAGTTTTATTTTGACATTCTTATCCAATAACATATCCAATAACATATTTAATGTACCATCATATACAATTAATCGGATCTGCCCGGTCACCACCCCCTTCCTTTTCCTTTTACTCTCCTTCTCTACCTTCTTCTACTTTCCATAACCATCCTCTCTTATCTACATCCTCTCCTCTTTCCTCCCTACTCCTTTCTTCTCCCTCTTCCTCTCTTCCTTCCTTTCCTCCTCCTCCTCTTCTCTTTCCTCCTTCTCTCTTCTACTTCCTTCTTTCCCATCATTCTAAAGTAGTAGCCAGGCAGGTCCGATCTTACATTAATTATACATCTTCAATCATCTTTGTACATTAACTATCAATCCATTTTCTGCCCCTCCCCTCCTTCCCTTCCTCCCCCACCCCCAGGACTTCCGAGAACCGAATACAGGGTATAAAACTAACAACAAAATTAAAATCTAGCACAAATCATAATCCATAGTCATTCCTTAAAACCTCCACTCCTTCCAAAGACAAAGAAGATACTTTTCTTCCAATCCATTATATATCAGACCATTCCACTCCTAGAGTTCTCAGAAGTTTCCGATTGAGTTAGTGTTTATTCTTGAATAAAGTACATAGTTTTAATATCCAACCTTCATCAATCAATATCAAAACAACGTTCCATCTTCCAATATTCACCAAGGGTTCTTCTAAAATGTCTTTCTTCCTAAGCAGTCTCTCAAAAATAGTTCATATTTCCAACTTAGTTTCTTTAATTTTTCTGTCCAACCTTCAAGGGTAAGCAATAGTCCATCTTTTCACATCTTTAACATTTATATATACGACAAATAATATTACAAATATCCAAAGTATCAATTGTAATAGTTAAAATCTTCACTTTACCTTACTTATATCAAATAACATTATTAAAATTACACCTATAACTTATCCAAAATATATCTATTATAACAATTACATTCTAATTAACATTACATCCATCTCTTAAATATAATATTTAATCCAAATTCCTAAATTTTACTATCTATCCTCCAAAATTACACAATATTCCATCTTCCTATTCCTTTAAATATATCAAATAGTACCCCTAAAATTACACATTTATATCCACAATAAATCATTTACAAAAATTAACCATAATCATATATAATAAAGTTAAACATTCTCCCTCCCCTTCTTCTGTCTTACACATTTTCGACCATCTATTCACCATTCAACTTAACATCTGTTAACAAAGAATTCCCAATCTTTAATACATTAGTATAAAAATCTCGTGCTTTACAAATTGTGTTGAGAAAATACTTTCTTCCTTTATAATTCAGTGTTAAACCAGCTGGAACCTCCCATCTAAAATATATCTGATGTTTCTTAAGCTCATCCACCAGAAAGGCAAATTCTTTTCTCTTTCTTAACATTTTAGGAGGAATTTCCTTCATCATTATTATATCTTGTCCTAATATTTGAAATTTATTTTTATAAAATGCTCGCAAAATTCCATACCTAATCCTCTTATTTGTAAAATAAATAACCACATCTCTCGGTAGACACTTCTGCCTTGCCCACCAAGAATTAACACGATAAATTTTTTCAATATTAACTTCAAAATCTTCTGGTTCCACTCCCTCTATCTGAGCAAAGGCCTGAATAAAAATCTCTTTCAAATTTTTCTTCCTTACACTCTCTTATTCCTCTCACCCTTATAGCATATTCCATTAATTTATATTGTAATATAACCCTTTCTTCCTCTGCCTTATCAGCCTTAACCTGAATATCATCTATTTTATTTTCTAAATTCAAATTAATTTGAACTTCATCTATTTTCCTTTGCAAATCTAAATTAATTTGGTTAAATTCATTCAGTCTTTCTTCTGTCTGTGTACTAGATAACAATAATGGGGTAATTGATTCCTTTAATTTTTCATCTCCTACTCTGCTCTTCCACCAAATCTTTAAAATCCAGTATTTCTTTCTCCATTTCATTAAATTTTGATCTATTTCTGAAAGATGAGCCCATAAGCTCCTGTAAAAATTCCTTAGACTTTCTTTAATATCCTCTCTCAATTTCCGTACCTGAAGTGAAGAAATTTCCAATATTTTAGAAGTGGTTAAATCTCTTTGCTTAAAAGCCATTTTTAAACTAAGTAATATCAAGAAGAAGAAAAAAAGGGGGGGAATAAAAAGAAAAAAAAACCAATAAATTTTTCTTCTTAAACACTGTAAGAAAAAGATAATAAAAAAAAAAGAATAGATTTTTTAAAAAAGAATTCCATTTTTAAAAAAAATCTTGTTATTTTCTTCTTAAAGGTTCCACGCCAACAATTGTAATCAGCATTTCCTTAGCTTTCACTTTCAAAACACAAAACGCCATCTTTCTTCATCTCCACTCTTAAATACAAATAACTTCTCTGTCAGGGAGTTAAAATCATCTTACAAACAAATGCCAGCCCTCCTGCTTTCGGCTCTTTCCGTGTTGACAATTTATCAATAATCCTCTTCAGTCACGGAGATGGACGCTGCGTTTTGCTCTGCTTTTGCAGAGGCGTTCTGGATTCTGGAGCTTTTTTTGAGCTATAGAAGAAGCGTTCCCATCAAACCACCAGAAATCATTCTGGGGCTTTTCTTGGGGGCTCAACTTCAGCTCAAATGCTCATCATCCCCCTCCTTGCCCGAGGGTAGAGATTTACGAGCTGTTGACAGCAGATTAACGCTGTCTAAACAGCTCTCACAGAATCACAAAGAACGGGCGGACTGAGATTGCCCGCCATTTAGCGCAGCGGAGCCACCCGGAAGTCCAAAAACATGATTATTTCAAACATGATTGTTTGAAATAATGGAGTCAGGGAGGGATGAGTTCAGCCATGTTTTGCAAACAAATATAATATCAAATGTACCAATATTTAACAATGTACCAATGTTTAATATTTAAAAGCTGAGGCTACCTAGCAGAAAACTGGGTCCTAAGTATGTAAGGCCCTTCCCATAGTGATCAACCTAGTCATGGTTATTAAAAATGCCCAAAATATTGGGAAAAGTGCACCTGGTATTCCATTGCAGTTTGCTAAAACCAGCCCAGGGCTCTAACTTAAGGCCAGTTGGAAAAGATGTCCCAGGCCCAATTATAGTGGGATGCGGTGTGGTGAAAGACATATGAGGTTAAATGAATTTTAGATTCTAGGCACTATAAAGGAAAACTGCAATATTTGATGCAATGGAAAGGCTATCCAGTTTCAGAGGCAAGGTGGATCAAAGCCCATATTAAGGCAGATTGCTTAACTGGCAGATTCCATGCAAAGTACCCTAAGAAGTCAGTGCCCCTCCAGGGAGGAATTTAAAGTAAATGCTAATAATATGTAATTGTTGTTTTCCAGGTATCTCCTATGTTTTGAAACCATTATCACTTCTCAGCTTGCCAACAAACCAGGGGAGAGGGAAGGGGGTGATGGAATGTAGGCCCCAGACAGCAAGAAGACAGTCATGAGAACCAAGGACACTTCAGCAGGTGTTTGCTAGAGCTGAAAGATTTTCTCATAACAATACGAGACTCAGTTGGATAATGTGACCTAGGAGAATCTATACTTTGATTATGTGAGTTTGCGCGGGAAGTAACCAGATCTGATTTTGCCCTCATCTGTGCCAAAATGATGTACTCAATAAAGCTTTGCATTAAGAGATTGGATCATCTCAATTGTGCTTGCTTTGGTTGGGTTTGTCAGTTGGAACATTGACAAAATGCTTCATTTAGAGGTCCTTGATGTTCTCTGAGCTTGGTTGTTTTCTTGCAGATATTTCATTACCCAAACTAGGTAACATCATCAATGCTAGATGCTTCATTTTGACAAAGTCTTTTGTCAAGAACCTTTGGGAAGCCATGAGGGCTTCTTGCTTCTAGAAACAAAGTGGTCACATAGTTTTGCGCCACCTCTTTTCTGAAGCCTCTGCTGGTGGTCAAAATAAACTGATGGAGATGTATTATGCACATCCACCAGCCTCTTCTGTCATTAAAGGTAAAGGAGTCCCTGCAGATTTTACTCCACTAGTTGTTACCAAGTATAGGGGACAGTGCTCATCTTTGCCTAGCTCCTGCCAATCTTTCAAGGCTACTGAACTAGCTGTCAGGGTTGGAAGGCAATTTTCTTTTTTGCTTCTTAACTACCATTAGCACTGAAGACATTTCTATGGTCATGTGGCCAGCATGACATCATGGAGTGCTGTTGCCTTCCCACCAAAGTGGTACAGCTTCAGAAGTTGTGGGTCCTTCATCACTAGAGATTTTTTCAGAAGAGACTGGACAGTCACTTGTCTGAAATGGTATCGTGTCTCCTGCTTGAGCAGAGAGTTGGTCTAGAAGACTACCAAGGTCCCTTCCAGCTCTCTTTGATTCAATGATCTACTTGTATTTGTATCAAACTGCTAGGGTGGCAGGAGCTAGGCAAGCATGGGAGCTCACCCCATCGTGTGGAGCTTGGGTCTTGAAATTGGGCTGCTGGCTTTCCAACCAACAAGCACAGCATCTTAACTGCTGAGCCATTACGCTGCCTCTTCTGAGATTACCAGTGATTTATTGGAAGCTGAAGAATAGATTTCTGCACATGGGCAACACACATCCAGAAGGCCTCTTCATGACTGGGACTTTTAGTTGAGGCTCATTCAGGAGAATCAAGTTGAAAATTTCAATCAAGAGAATTATGCTTCATTTATGCCATGAAGCTCCCTGGCTAAGGAACTTCACACAGGCCTGGTCCCATGCTAGTATTGCTGCATTATTGCTTGATTACAAGGAAATCAGAAACATCTTCCTCAAATCATGATTGTATTAAGCATTTTCCTTTATCCTTAATCCAAAGAATTAGGTCTATTGATACATAGAATACATATTCCCAAAATGACTGGTAACGAAAGGCTAATGAGATAGTGCAATTACTTTCGTTTAATGTGCACACATGTTAAGTAGTTGTGGCTTTATCATTCTCTGACACCAAGAATGCTTCAGTTAGCTGGTGGAGTTTTCTGGCCATGGTAGGGATCACATTGCCAGCTTGTGCT